>NC_137821.1:25701342-25745521 GCF_963921795.1 Nannobrachium achirus
CGTCGCGGGCGGGGGCCTCTTTTTCGCCGAAGCGCAGCTGCTGCTGCTGTCGCCGCCGCCGCCGCCTCCGGCGTCCTGCCACACGGAAGAGGGATTCTGTTTGCACAGGAGGAAAGATGAGAAGCTCCCTGTGCTGCTGTCACAGGAACCTTAAACATCTCTGATTGCATTCCTCAACTCCTACACTTCCATATACTGTTGTTTTGAGCAGATGTGTTGTTCAGAACAGATAAGCGTGAACGCATGGTGTGTATACATGCATGAGACACATCCATATATATACTCTCTCTCGCGCGCTTTCTCTCTCTCTATTGTCTATCTCCCCTAGAACAGGGGGCCGGGCTCCACTCTATTCTACAGTATGTTATTTTGTTTATGCCGCTTTACGAGTCCATGCCTTTTGAAATGGAAACTCTGTGTACTTTCTCCTGCCGCAGACTGTCTTGAAGTGGGCTTTTGTTCGGTTTTCAAACCTCATTCTCCTTCCACAATAATCATGTAATACACAAGGCACTTTTTTTCCCTCTGCAATACCCTCAGCAGAGCGGCACATCTTCAGCGCGTAATCTAACGCACTGCACAGATCCTAATGGAACCATAAATATTATGCGTTCCACAAAGCCCGGGCCTACTGTGTAATCTACTCACGCGGGATTAGTCAGCCTCCTGATTGATAGACAACGTCGGGATGTAAACAAAGACTAGAAATGAGAGTCTGGCGTACGCATCCACCCAGTCACCCACCCACCCACCCACCCGACACCCCACCCGCCGCCCCCCTGCCTTCCCCTCCGCAGGCGTGCCACTCTCCATTTCTACCTCCACGTTCGCCGACTGGGAGGTGGAAACGGATTGCGTTCAATCATGGCAGGGCCTGATAGCTGTAAATTGTATTTGTGCTCTGAAAATGCATAATCAACAGGGATAACTTTCTTATTCATAACGTCTCCTGCGATTCCAGTCACACACACACACACACACACACACACACACACACACACACACACACACACACACACACACACACACACACACCGCCGTTCGTGTTCATCTGTTTTCCTAGTTTGCCTGGGGGAGGGGGCGGCGGCGGTGCACTGTTTGTGATCCTGTGGGTACTACTCACAGAAACACTGTATGATCGCCCCTGTCCTCTAGCTGTGTGCTGGTGTTAATTCATTATTGATGGACTGGCATGCCCCGTCCGAGTACATACGTCACTCTGTACTGTAGTGTGGCCCCCTGTTCATTAGGGATGGGACGATAAGCGTTATTATCGTTTATCGTGATTAAAAAACACTCGCGATAATCGTATTGTGGAGATTTCATTTATCGTGAAATCGTCCTCCGTCAATTCACCGTTTATTTGCGGAACTGCATATCCGGTACCACTTAAACCCTCTATTGGTAAAATGTATTCCACCAAATCTCTGCCAAAAAATAGCCAATCTACAAGCTCACAAGGCGACGCGTTGTGAGCTTGTAGATATGCAATTTTTTGGCAAATGTTCCACCCCAGGATAATGGATGTTTGGGATATTTTGATTATCGCGATAACATCCTAAATCGCAATTTCTTTGGTCACAATAATCGTGATATGACATTTTCATATCGTCCCATCCCTATACTGTTCATGTCAAGTGTCTGCTGAAGGTCTCTATTGCCGCGGTCCTCCGTGGCCTGTGTGTCTGTGTGCGTGTTTGCATAGCGGTCGCCGCGCTATACCGCAGGTCACCTGACTGCATCGAGGCCGATGTTATATTCATAAGGTTCGGATTGACTCCGTGTTGTGTGTGCCGTGGGCCGCCGCGCGACAGACAGACGGCCCTCCCGGCTGAATGGGAATTCCCTGCTTGCGACGGCTGCATGCATGCGCAGTGGGCTAGATGGAGACGCACGCCACGGACCCCCTGCGGGGAAAGAAACGTTTGGAGTCGGCACCGCCGTTCCTTTGCCAGGGAGAAACACTTTAGATGTACGGCACAGACAGTGTTTCAGTCAGTGTTTTTAGCGTTGTGAAATTGAGTGCACTAACAGGGCCACAACACCCCTTAAAAAAATAAGAAAGAGACAGAGAGAGAGAGAGAGAGAGAGAGAGAGAGAGGGAGAGAGAGAAAAGAAAAACAGCAATTATGCACACTGCTATGCATCCTGGATATGCATCGTACTGCACAATTTCGCCTCTGATGCAAACTATTGGAGACATATGCATCTTGTGTACCTTTGCATGTTTTCCATTTCAGTGACAACTACAGTGTATGGCTGTTACTAGATGCACGTGTGTAATGAATGTACAACATAGCATTATTTGTTTTTAGTTTTTTTTTTTTTTGCCCTATAGTAATTGTCCTGCACAGGGAGAAAAAAAAAAGAAAAAAAGCGTTGTCTCATTTAACGAGTGGTGCAATACTTGAAAATGGCTTGTGTGCAATTTGCTTGATGTCATGCCCAACCATCGGTGAAAAGGCACATAATTGGCTGTGCACCTGTTTATTGCACGCGATAAACTTAACGTTTTCTCTTTCCCAAAGTGCTCTTTGCCTTCTCTAGCTCTCTTTTTTTTGTTACCTCATCCAGGGATGGACTGGGACAGGGTACTCACAGCCAGGCCAGGCTAAAGTAGAGAGCAATGCATCACTGTCGGGCAGAAACCTCGTATCTCCAAAGTTTCATATGTGTACATTTTTTCGCAAAGCAAAGCCCTGCTTCATCATACAAGGCCGTCGACACAAAAGTAGTGAAAACAGCAGATCTACAAGCACACAACGTCTCGCCGTGCAAGGCGTTGTGTGCTTGTGGATCGTCTGTTTTCACTAGTTTAAATCATTTTAAAAATGATAAATGCAAAACGAACGGTTTTGGAAATACAAGGTTTCCACCCGACAACGACGAATGACTAATTATATTACTGTAGGTGTAAAACAAGATTATTTGCATGACTTTTAAGACCTCCAAACAAACCATTTAGACATATTTCTGTCTCCTTTTCCTCCCTTCTATTTGTCATATTTCAGCATTCCTATCCTTCTTTTTCATTTAACTTGGTCTCCACTTTTTCTACCTATTCGTAATTTTTATTTTCTCTGAAAACTGTTTGTTACAAGATAACTTAGCTGTTAAATACCGTAGACAAATGAGAAGTCACATTGTCTGTCTATCCACTACTAGACTACAGTATAATAATGTATAAAACACCTATAGCAAGATGAGTGGATTAATGATTTTTAATCCCCACTCTGTAACTTAATTCTGATCCCTATTCTCTCCAATTAAATGTGATGAAAAACAGTACAGTACAGTACAGTACAGTACAGTATGGTACAGTACAGTACAGTACACTACAGTACAGTACAGTACAGTATGGTACAGTACAGTACAGTATGGTACAGTACGGTACAGTACAGTACACTACAGTACAGTACAGTACGGTACGGTACGGTACGGTACGGTACAGTACAGTACAGTAATATGTCCGACCGGAAACGTGCTGCGGCACAATAGTTCCCCCCCAATTTTTTTTTTTTTTTTAACTTTTTTTTTTTAAACTTTTTTTTTCACAAAATTTTTTTTTTTTTAAATTTTTAAATTTAATTTTTTTTTACTTTTTTTTGAAAAAAAAAGTTTTTTAGTAAAGAAGCGGGCGTGGACTCTAGATGTGAGCGGCCCGAAGGGCCGCGAACCTCTAGTGTGAATACAATTTAAGGATGGCAGTGACAGTCAGTTAAAACCACATTGGCACTTTGTACAGCATGGCTTTTTAGACTGTAAAAAGGACTTTGCACACAGACGCATTTTTTTCGCATGGAAAAAACGGACTCATGCACACCGGCTCCGAATTAGCCATGCGGCAGGTGGCTGCGGCAGTGCGTTTTTTTTTTCCAGATCGAACCCAGTTTTATTTGTGCGTCTCGTCGCATGCGGCAAAAACTCATTGCCTACTTTTATGACTCCTTTTCGGATCCGCAGTGTGGATTCCGCACAGCCTTGCCTCGCACACCAAATCCAATGCGTTTTAATCATGCAGCAAACGGAAAAAAAACGCAACGGTCCTGTGTGCAAAACCCTTACCACTGTCCATTTTTACTTTACTTTTTGAGCCACGGGGTGTCCGGCAATCCAGCCCACCATCAGCAAAACTATAGTGGGATTTATGAGACAGATGCCCTCCATCGTGGATAAGAGAGATGGCTGTCTCTGTGTGTTTGTTTGTCTGTGTGTGTGTGTGTGTGTGTGTGTGTGTGTGTGTGTGTGTGTGTGTGTGTGTGTGTGTGTGTGTGTGTGTGTGTGTGTGTGTGTGTGTGTGTGTGTGAGAGTGTGAGTGTGTGAGTGTGAGTGTGTGTGTGAGTGTGTGTGTGTGTGTCTCACGTGAACTTCAGAGTACATTCATTGCTCTTTCCACACCTTTCCTCAGTTGTCTGTCTTTTATCTTCTGTCTTGTCCTTTTTACTTCTCTCCGGTATCATTTATCTTGTTTCCTCTCTGCCTTCACTTGACCGTGTTCTCCTTCTCCCCTTCACACCATCGCCTCTCCTCCTCCTCTCCCACTGCTGCTGGTCTCTGTCTCCCATCACTCCTTTCCCCTCTCTCCAGGGACGTGCTGGCCATTGGGAAAAGCGGGACAACTCCCGAGCGGCCGGTTCATTCCCGACCGGTCCAGGCCGGCCATTAGGGGAAAAAAAACAAAATAAAATGTCGGCCTTCGTTCCTTTTTGGGGGCTGTGCGGGCCAACAAAGTAAATCGTCACTGTCGGGCAGAGACCTCGTATCTCCAAGTTTCAAATGTATACATTTTTTCGCAAAGCAAAGCCCTTCTTCATCATACAAGGCCGTTGCACAAAAGTAGTGAAAACAGCAGATCTACAAGCACACAACGCCTCGCGGTGCGAGGCGTTGTGTGCTTGTAGATCGGCTGTTTTCACTAGTTTAAATCATTTAAAAAAATTATAAATACAAAACAAACGGTTTTGGACATAGGTTTCCACCCGACAGCAACGAAATATTTGAGGGCCTCTCCAACTCTTTTTCCCGGGCTGAATCAGGGGCCCAGCACGTCCCTGCCTCTCTCCTCTCCCGCTGTTCCTCGGAGACACCAGCTCTTTGCCAGGCATCCACTCCTGAGATTACCTCTTCATTTACACCCCCTCCTGCACACGCGCACACACACACACACACACACACACACACACACACACACACACACACACACACACACACACACACACACACACACACACACACGCACGTACACACACGCACACGCGCGCGCACACGTGCGCCAGGGGTCACCACTCCCTAGAGCTCCACTCGCTCTTCTGTCCTTCAAACCAGCATCCAGGGGTGTCTCACCAAATTCTGGGCCCTGGGTACAAAGGATTCACTGCGGGCCCCCCATTAATGTGCTTCACAGGGGGAGGGGGTTTAACCCATCTAGACTGGGAACGCATTATTAGGCTTTATTTTGTGCTTTAAAGAGGTGGTGCCATGATTTTTCCCCCCTCTAAAACATGATTATCAGGTATTATGATTATACTAGGAGGAAGACTTTTTCCAAAAAAGTATACAGAAAGAGTTAAAATTGGGTTTTTATGTGGCCACACCCCCAGTTCATTAAGTATGCATGGATGTCATGGTGGGTGGTGACCCAGCTGAAGTTAGCCACACCTCACAGTGTGGGGCGAATGGTAATTAGGGGAGGAGTTGATTCTGTGATGTAAAAGTATCTGTGTTTTTCAACTGACACTTTTGACCACAAGGTGGCAGCCTCCAAGAGAAAACAAACAAATACCAAGAGAATACATAATTGCTCATAAAAACCACACCAGGGGGTCTAATGAAGTACTTTCAACCTCCTAGACACATGAAAAACAGAAAAAGTACAAAACTATGGCACCACCTCTTTAACTATTGAAAAATAGCAAGCTCACAGTGCGGCACAGAGTCTTTGAATACATTATTTCAAATCCTTCTAAGTTTTTTAAAAAAAACCTATGTTTCTATGTCAGTGGTGCTCAAACTTTTTCACGTGAAGGACCCCCAAAATGATATGTATTTGGCCACGGTCCCCCGTCTCAAAACATTTAGTTCCAGGGACCCCCCCAGAAGCTAAATTTGAGTTCCAAATGTTCGCTTAAAAAAATACATATATTCAAAGATTCGCACACATTTTCACGACTAATAGCAGATCTACAAGCTCGCCGCACTGTGAGCTTGTATATCTGCTATTTTTCAATAGCTAAAGTTAAAAAATAATTCCAGGCCCCTCCACCTTGGGCCCTAGTAACTCAGTCCCACTCCCCCCCCCCCCCCCCCCCCCTGTGACACCCCTGCCAGCATCTCACATTTCAGGTTGACTCAGTCAGCCAGCCATGCTAAAACAGTATACCTCGCATTTGACTGCCGGTCATGCTCCGAGGTTGATAGCCCCTCCCCCCCTCCCCCACCACAGCAACCTCCACCGTGTTTATAAACCCCGTGCATGCCTCGACTCTGATTTGTCTTAGACTCAAACAACGTGCCTAGGAAATAACAGACTTGGGAGACAAGGTTTTCCGACTGCAGTTTTGTCAAAATATTTCATGTCTGCCATATGAATAGCAGAAAACAGTATCAGCCCCTGCATGCGCGTGTGCGCCCTCGCTTGCTCGCCCCGGGTTGGAAAATGTACTCGGTCAGGTCAATATATCATGCCTCCAGAGATAGGTCAGAGCCGGGTTTTTATCTCTGCAGTCTGGCCAAGAGCAGATTGCGCCGCGCGCTATATATTTATATGTTAGGATTCTGGATGTACTCTCATCCGGAAAGGAGAAAAAAAGGCATCATAAGAGACTGAAGTTGCAAAGGAAAGATGAACTAGTTTAGGGCAGGGGTCTTCAACAGGGGGTCCGGGACCCCTAGGGGGTCCTCAGAGTTACTACAGGAGGTCCTCCAAATCTTTGTGAAAGTGTTTTTCTAGCGTCCATATTCTGAGAACTTTAGCCAAAAATAGCAGATCTACAAGCTCACAACGCCGTTGTGAGCTTGTAGATCGGCTATTTTCGGCAAAGAGGTTTGGTGTAGAGGGGAAAAAGAGCAGACTAAGTAGAGTGAAAGGTCAAGTATTGACGGTTCACGTGGTTAAATATCCGAAAACACAAATTGACATGAATCCAAAACTCGCTGATGATTGTGCTGTCAAACCATGAAATTATATGGAATCTCTGAAATGGTTGTGGGGGGGGTCCCTGCTTCATCTCTCTCTCAACTAAGGGGTCCTTGGCCTGAAAACATTGAAGACCCCTGGTTTAGGGTCTACTAATGCTGTGCTTATGATGGATGAACATTGCTAAAGAGGTGTCTAGGTGACCTCCAAACCAGCTGTTTTGCCCCGCCGTAACTACACAAGCACAAAATGGAACGGTGGTAATTACTATCCCAGCGTCACCTCATTGAGCCATATACTGCGCCGCGTGGAACATGTCGCTAATGTAATCACACTATGCTATGCACTCCCATGGACCAAGCGTAATGTCGAGTGTGTGTCATTTGAGAACCCGCGTCCCCCCCCGGCGAGATGGTTCCGGTCGCTTCATGAAGGCCCCGTATTTATTGTGCGGTGCATTAGGGCCATTAGCCACAGCGCGAGCTGAACCCAGCTAGTTCCCAGGGTCATCCCCTCCATGTGAAATCGAACCGCCTGGCATGACCAAGATCGACTCCCTACTCCGAACAGTCAGCAGCTAATGGCCGCCTCCGTAATTGACGTCGTTCCCTCAGATTGGGCTTACGCAGTAGATGCTGTGTATTAGTGCACAGGTTTTACAAAGTGGGGGCCACCAGGAGGAACCACAGGGGCCAATTGTAAAGAAGTGGAAAATGATATATACAATTAAAAGACATATATTTTTTTAATTATTACTTATTTTTATTATGATATATGATTTTTATGTAATTATTGTGACAGTTGAACCAATCAATTGTTAATGGTTAATTTTCATGTAAGCCTATTTCTAAGCTATTTTGTTAAAGGGGGCCAGCAGCCCGAGGCTATCATGGAAAAGTTTGGGAAAGTTGCTTGAGTCTAAAGCTCTGTCCAGACCGGCGAATTAGCGAAAGCGACGTGAATAAGCTAACAAAAAGGCGAAGAATTTGCGATTCGCCTTTTTCCATACACACCAAAAAGCGACGCAAATATGCGTCTAATATTCGCTTAATTCGCCTAAATACGAGGGGGTGATAGCTGCCTGTAGCCACAGGAGGAGAAAGGAGAAGAAAGGAGAGAGAGGAGAACGGACGGGGAAACAAATAAAACAATGGAAACTACATCCTCAAGTGATGATGACCTGGCCGTGGTTGTTAGCCTATTAAATAATAAAAAGAAAAAGAAGAATAGAAGTCTTCACCGGCGCACACAACCCATCACATCACAGAAGAGACAACACGCTTTCACCGTTCCCCCTCCACTCCGTTCCCCCACAGACAGGCAGCTTGCAGCAGCGGTGGTGTAAAGTAACTAGAAGTACATTTACTTGAGTAGCCTGTACTTGAGTCCAATTCCGAGTACTTTCCTTCTACTCCATTACATTTCGGATCCTATTGTATTTAATACCTAGCGATTTATTTTAAAACATTAGTCTTTTTACAGATATAGGCTAAATTAACAATAAAACATACATAAACCATGCTTTTACAGTTTTACCAGTAGAAATTCGAGTACTTTTTCCAAGCAGCCACACCGACGAGAGACACGGAAAAGCAATGCAAAGGGAAGGTCCCTCGACCTTGCTCTCTCTCTCTCTCTCTTTAAGTAGGATAGAGTGAGCTTGATTTAATATAGAGGGAGAGAGGAGTTCACCAGCGAATGTTTGCTAAATTCGACACAAGGGCGAATAAAAAACAGACGCCTTTTCGCTTTTTTTAAATTCGCGTTTGGTGTGGATGCTTCCATTGACTTTATAAGGTTTTAAACAAAAGGCGAATTATACGCTAATTCGCTATTCGCCAATTCGCCGGCGGTGTGCACAGTCAGTAGTGCTGTCGCCTCACAGCTAGAAGGTCCTGGGTTTGATTGGGGGCGCTGGGGGCGTGTTCTCTACTCTGCGTCATCAGTGCCCACACCCTAGGTGGGGTTGGCGAAAGGGCCTTTCTGTGTGGAGTTTGCATGTTCTCCCTGTGTCCCCTAAGGCAGGTACCCTCGCAAAAAACATGCAGTAATCCTCGTCTCTATACTGCCTCCCCCTGGCCAGCCGGGGCGCCTGATGGCGGGGAAACGAACTGGTTGGAATAACATGTTCCTTCCACGCGCTACGCCCAACCGGAGAAACTCCCCCCTGTCAGGTGAAAAGAAGCAACTTGGACTCCTCATGCATAGAAGGAAGCATGAGGTCAGTCCGTTGTCTCCCCAGGTTGGCAGAGGGAGTGTAGCGCCAGGATTACACATTAGATAATTGACACCGGGTGAAAAAATGGGTTACAAAATCGTAGGATAAAAATAATAATAATAATAAAAAAAGAACTCCCATACTGCCCAAAAGAATATACAGTATAAATAGATACATGGTACTAAATACAGCAATTAATTGAACTAAATGGCATACAGTAGCATCGTGTGCCTGGGATGACTTCACGCTGAAACACTTCCCATTTCTTATTTTCCTGTGTGAGCCGAATCGAGTTAAATAAGCTGAAAACACACATTGAAAAATGAGAGTTTTACCCAGAGGGACGTGAGCGCCCTGAAGAGAGGCAAGACACCCAGCTCAGTGATGTAGCATGATATTAATGCTTACGGAGCCCATCACGTCCAATTATACCAGCATCACTCTAATGCACCGGGCGGTGCTGCTGCTGAATATTAATGCCAGACACTTCTTAACCCAAAACGTCACTTTCATCAGTGGAGTAACGTCATTAACAGTCACGCGTCGGAGAATAGTGATGCATCCTGGGATTTCGGGCCACAGGTTCATCAGGGGCACGCTGAACATGCACCTTTTAGGATACCAAATCTTTTGTTAAATTAGATCTCTAGATTGTTTTGGAGTGTGTGTGTGTGTGTGTGTGTGTGTGTGTGTGTGTGTGTGTGTGTGTGTGTGTGTGTGTGTGTGTGTGTGTGTGTGTGTGTGTGTGTGTGTGTGTGTGTGTGTGTGTGTGTGTGTGTGTGTGTGTGTGTGTAGGGATTGGATGATATGAAAATGTCATATCACGATTATTGCGACCAAAGAAATAGAGATTTATGATATTATCGCAATAATCGAAATATCCCAAAAATCCATTATCCTGGGGTGGGGCATTTGCCAAAAAATAGCTTTTCTACAAGCTTGTAGATCTGGTGAGATCTGGTGAAAGAGAGTGGAAAAAAAGACTGTATCAAGTACGTATATTATAAGTACGTTTTACCAATAGAGGTTTTAAGTGGTACCAGATATGCAGCTCGGCAAATAAACGGTGAATTGATCCCAGTGCATGACGGAGGACGATATCACGATAAATTAAATCTCCACAATACGATTATCTTGAGTGTTTTTCTTCACGATAAACGATAATATCGCTTATCGTCCCATCCCTAGTGTGTAATGGGGTGAGGTGGGGTGGTGGGTGTCGGGTGGTGGGTGTCGGGGGTTCCACCATGCAGAAGGTGGGTACTGGGTATCAGTCACCCCAATTCCTCTTACACAAAATAGAATCCTGTGTGTTCATTTAACTCTTAAATTAGATCTTAGAATTTACCCGAAGGGTCCCATTGGGTTAAATTAACATTCATGATTTAGCAGTGTACTGATGGACCAAATTTAATCAGGACTTGTGTGTTTCCCTTAATTTACCCACTCAGAGGAGGCTGCTCGCCATTATCATGCAGTGAAACATTTGCTGTTGCTTGATTACGCTAATGGGAACGCACACACGAATATGAAATGTTGAACGTTAGTGAAATTAGTCTTAATTGCCGATGGCATCTCAGGTTAATTTGTATTCCCCCGGTATGAAAAATGCTGTTTTTTTTTTTATTACATTTTCTGCTCACTGTGTATGTGATCGTACTGCGTGCGTGCATGCGTGCGTGTGTGTGTAGAGTGGCCTTTATTTTCACTTCCTTTCTAGAAAAGAGGAATCGCTGCAATGGTCTTTTGCTGAACAACACGAAATGTGTGTGTGTGTGTGTGTGCACGCACGCGTGTGCAGCGTGTGTGTGTGCGTGCGCGGAGGCATCAGTGATGTAGTATGGGTACAGAAGGTTATTAGTGATGAGTACAGAGTTCTCCTCTCCCGACTCTTCTCGTCTCAACCTGTCAGTCTCCACCGACGCCGAGGAGCAGTAGGAGTTCGGAGAGGAAGTGCTCTCGACTCCTAAACAGGAGAACAGTGTTCTAAAAGCACTACCCGCTCGGAAAAGTCATGCACGCAATTCAGATGAGGCCTTTTCCTCAGACGCAGACTGCAAATATCTTACGTGGGCTCTTCATCATATCGCTGTTATATATCGTCTTTGTCGGGTGGAAACCTTGTATCTCCAAGTTTCAAATGTGTATGTTCTTTCACAAAGCACAGCCTTGCTTCATCATACAAGGCCGTCGCACAAAAGTAGTGAAAACAGCAGATCTACAAGCACACAACGCCTCGCACCTGCTTGTAGATCGGCTGTCATTTTTAAAATGATAAATGCAAAATGAACGGTTTTGGACATACAAGGTTTTCACTCAACAACGACGATATGTTTTTTGGCTTCTTTATTATTGATGGGGATTCTTCTTTTCTATTTCCACCATGTCCCCCCCCTTCATAGAAAAGACCTTAGAAGAAGCTTGAAAAATGTTGAAGAGACAGAGGAGACCTTGACTAGTTTTAAAGGACCATACAGGTGTCAATACATATCATTGTCTATTCAAAGATTCAGCTGTTCAAAAGGGGTTTATTTGTCACTCACTCATAAAAGTACAAGCATGGAAATGTTGGTGTGACATTCTCTGCAGGCTGTGCTAACAATAACAATCAACAATTTATAACAAAAAGATACTGGATATAAAATATAATACTGGCTAAGAAAAGGCAAGTTAAGGTAAAACCTTTAGCAGCAATGGAGTAGTGTACAGAAAATAAGTGAGAATAATTTAGCAGCCGGGATATACTAGAATAAGTGAATCTTTATTTTGTATTCACAGCTTCGGCCTTATATCATACATAAACATTGACAATTTTCCTGATACTGGCTTTACTTTTTTAAATTGTGTTTGTTTCAAAGACTTCAAAGTCATTAAACGGTGCAAAATGTACCTCAATACATGACCCAGTGTTGGCTGAACACCGTTGTTGTTTATAAAATAGATATTTGAATTACGTTAGTGAATCAATATTTTCTCCTTGGACAATTTTCATGCAGACTTGGAATAAAATGCAACAATAACATGACTTGACAAATAACTGCACAAATATATATTACGTGGTTTACGTATCTCAGACAAGTTTTGAGTCTCTGCAAATAGATTTTCATACAGTACTGAAATGATGCTTGGTAAAAAGGTTGAGAGTGAAGTATAGTACAGTGTACTTGGAGTACATGCTAGGCCTCCACTATCATCCCTTAAGAATGGCAAAGGGAAGATAAGGAAATACACATACACTACACACAGTACAGTAACACTATAACAAGCATGGCACTGCACAGATATCTTTATCTGTGTTTCCCACACATAATGGCAGCAACTATGATCATCAATTCATATTTCCCCCAACTCCAAACCAGAGTTAGCCACACCAATTATGCAGAAAATATAGGTCTGGCCATCCATGCGCAAGAGAATCCTGCGCGACAGTATTCAGCATGGGGGAAATTAGCCTATTACCCAATGTGGGATAGGTCAAGGGAGTGATCGTGGTTAAATTTTGTCATGCAGAACACAGATATAAATGTGAGAATCAATGCAGCACAAGGAAACCCCGGCCTCCGATTGAGATAATAAAAGGCATGTTTTTGATGGTGTACGCGCACGCACGCACGCACGCACGCGCGCACACACACACACACACACACACACACACACACACACACACACACACACACACACACACACACACACACACACACACATACTGTCAGAGTTGGAAAGAGTACTCACATTTTGTACTTTCAATTTCAGTTTCAATGCTGTGCTGTAGATGTACTCCGTTACAAGTAAATGTCCAGAATTCAAAATGTACTTGAGTAAAAGTATGAAAGTATTGGCATCAAAATGTACTTAAAGTACGAACAGTAAAAGTACTAAAAATAGCAGATCTACAAGCTCACAACGTGTCGCGATGTGACGCGTTGTGAGCTTGTAGATTGGCTATTTTCAAATAGCCAAGGTATAAAATAGGGCTAAAGTGGGTTAATGTGTGTTTTATAATATTATAATTTACACCTGCAAAGTAACTAATAAATAACTAAAGTTTTCAAATAAATGTAGTGTAGAAAAAGTACAACATTTTAATCCAAGATGTAGAGGAGTAGAAGTAAAAGTATTGGAAATTGGAAATACTCAAGTAAAGAAAAAAAATACCTCAAAAGTGTACTTAAGTACATTTACTTAAGTACATTTACTTAGTTACTTTACACCCCTGCATACTGTACAACAAGGCATACCAATGTTGTATGCAACCAAAGTGACCTGGTAATATTCATTCATCATCCGAGATGCTGTCGAGGTCACACCGCTAATTCTCTGCTGTGAAATGGAAATACGCCGCTTCCTAAAAATGGCAGTCATAAATACATTAGTTTCAGAGGAGCTTGGAAACACACGCGCTGCTTCCTTCTGCAAAAGCCCCCCCACCCCCACCCCCACCCCCACCGCCAACCCTGATTTCCCTATAGGGATGTGGAGATGAAACATTCGTTTTATCGCCACGCTGTCTCACATTCTCACCCATTCTTCTCCTTTTTTTTTTAAATTGTTCTTTTTTTGTTTTGTTTGGAAAGCCGAGAGACCTTGGAGCCAATGCATCGCTTGTACGGGGGTGTGTGTATGTGTGTGTATGTGTGCGCGTTGGGGTCGTACTTAACTGTAGATGTTGACTTTTATTTTCTGCTGACCCATTTCTCAAACGTGATAATAGTATCGCCAGCCTATCCCTTGTTGAACCTAGCAGGAACTCCCCACTCCCTCCCTCCTCTCTCTCTGTCTCTCTCTCTCTCTCTCTCTCTCTCGTTCTCTTTCCCTCGGCTGGTCCCAGGTGAGCGCCTTCATCATGTGTGGAAGGGTCTCTGAAAAGAGGTTTACACACTGAGGCTGTGTACATACAGTCCTTGGTGATGCTTTTTAGCGTCTTCTTTTTCTCTCAGAGGCTTCCTTCCTTTCCCAGGTTGCACTGGGTGTTGCGGCTGTCCAAGGCAGGCTGACAGGCGTGTGGGCAGTGACCCAGCTGGGCCTCTGAAGAGGCTGGCAAAAGGAGGAGGGGGATGAACGATGCTAAGTTCAAGCATTCATAAATCTCTTTGGACGTTACTAGTGGAGACCTGTGGTGGAAAGAGTACACAAATGTTTTACTTAAGTAAAAGTATCAATACTTCAATATAGAAATACTCTGTAAGGGTGCGCTCACACCAAAATACCTATGAGAGTGGAATCCGCGTTCTGCCAATGCATTTCAATGACAGTGAAGTGGTTTCATGCCAGCAGAGGATTTCTGCAAAAAACGCTCCCTTCTCATTGAAATGCATTGGCGGAACGCGGATTCCACTCTCATAGGCACCCTTACAAGTAAAAGTCTGGAATTCAACATTTACTTGAGTAAAAGTGTTATCCAAAAAAAAAAGTACAAAATGTTAGAAAATAGCAGATCTACAAGCTCGATCCGACGCGTTGTGAGCATCTAGATTGTCTATTTTCAAATAGCGTATAGGTATAAAATATGTCTAAAACTGGTTTATATATGTTTTATAATATTATAATTTACTAGTCCTGTGCCCTGGGGGGTGTACACAGGGGTGTGTGCACAGTATCTGAGGGGTTGAATGTAGGAGTCTCAGAAGTAATCTTTATGCCCATATATGGTATTCCTTGTTGGAGTACCCGTTGGGCTGATCTTTATGCCCATATGTACATGGTGTTCCGTGTCCAGGCCAGTCTGTGATGTCAGTACTATGACGTCAGAATATGACGACGAGTACTGCAGCCAGACAGCGGACAGACATTCGCTAAATTAGTATCAGTGATGTCAGCATGCAGATGGTCAGACAGACATTCGCTAAATTAATAGTTATAAGATATCTGCAAAGTAACTAGTACATTTTCAAATAAATGTAGTGGAGTAAAAGTACAATATTTGGATCCGAGATGTAGTGGAGTAGAAGCATAAGTATTGGAAATGGGAAGTACTCAAGTAAAGTACAAATAACTTCAGAATTGTGTTACGTACAGTGCTTAAGTAAATATACTTAGTTACTTCACACCACTGGTGGAGAGACATGGACAAATGAAGGAGTGTGTAAAGAGAAAGAGACAGACGAACAGGGCACGCACACGTTGGGGGGGGGGGGGGGGGTTCCGTGCAACAGACAGGTGCACTCGGAGCACCTACTACATGCGTCCGTGCTGTTTCTCGTCCAGGGGACTGGCAGACGACCTCGGAATAATTCATTTCACACCTCCTCGGCAGCGGTCGGCTCCACTCTCTGTCTCTTCAGCCCTCATTTGTACGGGAGGCATCGTTAACTCTGCCTGCGAGGCGAGGGGATCACTTTGAACGTGGAGTTAACACTCTGAACTGTCAACAGCCATTCCCTCACGGTGACTTCAGGCCCTTCTTATAGCAGCTGACTGGAGCCCACTCCAAAGTTACCCCATCCAAACCTAACTGCACCAGACAGCTTTTCTATCTTACCTTACGTAGTTTATTATAGTGAATCTTTGATATATTCCCTTATTTGTTTACTAAGAGCAGGTCGTTGAATATCTAAATAAGCTAGGCGTAGTGGCGTATGTTATATTTACATTTTGGGCAAGCTCTTGAAAGTTTTAGCTGCCTTTCTTGGCAATGGAATGGAACTGGGGCTGTGAAATGGCCAGAACGTCATTCTCTCCATTATGAAGAGAGGGATGAGATATATATCGTCGTTGTCAGTTGAAAAACCTGTATGTCCAAAACCGTTCATTTTGCCTTTTAAAAACGATTTAAACTAGTGAAAACAGCCAATCTACAAGCACAAAACGCCTCGCACCGCGAGCCGTTTTGTGCTTGTAGATCTGCTGTTTTCACTACTTTTGTGCGACGGCCTTGTACTATGAATCAGGGCTTTACTTTGCGAAAGAACATACACATTTTAATCTTGGAGATACAAGGTTTCCACCCGACAACGACGATATATATATGAGAGAGGGAGGTAGTGAGAGAGAGAGAGAGAGAGAAAGAGAGAGAAAGAGAGAGGGGTAGAGAGAAAGAGAGGTAGTGAGAGAGAGAGTCAGTCGAGAGAGAGAGATCAACTAACAATGACTCTGCTGCTTTTTGCACCTCTCTCCCAAGGAGACCAGTGCTTTACCTAGCTATGTTCCCTGGTGGTTTTGATGGATTCTTTCCAACACAAGGGGCAATGACTCCCTGGCTTTAAGGCAGCATGCACCACACTAAGGCCTAGCAACATGCAAACAGGGTTGAGCATGCGGAGTTGGCTACTGAAGCCATAATACATTCAGCATATACTGTACTGTGTGTGTGTGTGTGTGTGTGTGTGTGTGTGTGCGTGTGCGCGTGTGCGTGCGCGTGGCTCCATGAGGTATCACTTAAGGTTGCAGCAAACTCCAACTTTCTTCGGCTAATGTAGGTCAATAACAAGATGACCTTTTTCTCAGTGCCTTTCAGAGCTTTTCTTGCACCTCCAAGGTTTTCTAACTAGCCAATCAAAGTTTTTAGGCAAAGTTTGTGTGTGATTGGTCAGACGTTCACGATGGGTGTGATTTATTTTGTTTTGTTTCATTGAAGCACTTATAATACGTCATAACCCCGTTGTTATACAAGTTGTCATACATGATTATACACACTTATGAGTGTTATAAGGCCTTATAAGTGAATTTTAATGCATTATAAATGTGATTATAATGCATTATAGAACCAACCTTTAAGTGTTAATACCAAATCATTTAATACACCTTGTTAACCAGTAGGTGTCCTAGTGTAAGAGTAGGAAGACCACCTTCAACCACTGCAGGTGTGCCAATTGCAGTACCATCTAGAGTACAGATTGGTTAAAATCATTGAATATTGAAGCTTTGACACATGAGTTGTTTGAGGCCACTAAAAATATTGTTAGGGACAACTCAATAACTCCTTAATGTTGTTAGGGAGTTGTCCCTACCCATCCATCCATCCATGAGTTGGTTCACAGGGGAAACAGTTCTTTCAGAGAGTTCCAGACTTCCCTGATGTCCGGGAATCATCCGTACTAGATACCCGGACCAACTTTACTGTCTCTAGCCAAACATACGCTACTGTTTTCATATTTACAAGATAATTTCAGTTTTGACTTTTAGGTAAATGGTACATTAGTAGGGGTGTAACGATATAGTAACTGTATCGAAATATCGTTTTTAACTTAAAAAAATCGAAGTATATCGAAATGAAAACAGCTAAAATCAAATCGTATCGTTTTATTTTGTATCGTATCGAATCGGCAGTGCAAAGAATCGATTCTATCGATACTACCTACTTCGGCAATGTATTTAATTAAAAAGAGGGGTTTAATTACTTTTCGTTTCCATATAGCTACACTGGTCTATCGATAAATTAGTGTAATCTCTGGGTTCATGTCAAGGTGCAGGTTTGTCAATATACAACGTCCATGTATTTGGCAGATAATCACTGTGTTTACTTATTTATATCCATAATAATACATGTTTACATGCACTATCCACACCTTTCACACAGATTGCATTTCTTTGCTAAATAGTTACTATATCGATTTTAAATCATTGAATCGAATCGTATCGTATCGCCATGAATGAACCAATATCGTCCATGTATCGTATCGTCAACCATGTATCGTCATATGTATCGAATCGCTATTAAAATGTATCGTTACACCCCTATACATTAGCTATTGACTTCACTAGTAGTTTCACTCTTTTACCAAAATCAGAACAGATGTATTTTTCTAGCTGTCCTGTAAATTGGACTGAATGCAATGGGTACGCCTGTTCTCCTGCTGGATTTCACTAATACGTACGCTAGAGGCTCCGCTATCGCCTCTAGTTTGAAATAGTTCATGTATTAAGTCTCCTACTTTCGGTAAAATAAAGGCTTGAGTCATGAATATTACATTTTTTTGGGCTAGTGTAGGAAGAAGCGTCATTGACCTTGGCGAGGATTCTCACTCCGTTTTGACTTGGGTTGAAATTGAACTGGAGTTGTAACTTCACTCTGCTGACAAATCCCTTACGAAGTGCCCTGCTAAAATATTTATCTTAAAGTCCACACATCACAATGAGAACATCACAATATCCAGTCAGCCTCGTCCATACCAGGAGACAAAATTAGGCCAAGTGCTCAGACCCAAGCCGCGCTCCATTTTGACGTCTGTTTCTTTTTTCGGACATTATTTGCCTGTGTCAACAGGCTGATAACTTTTCAGAAACGTACTGTGGTGGTATATTCCTTTGGAGTTTTGTTTGCCAGACAAAGGGAAGAAAATGGTGAATTATTGAAAGCTACATTTGTACTATTGTAGTGGATTTTGTGTAATTCAAAGGAAGATGTTGGGGCAGACCACAGCGTTCCACCGAAGGAACTCCCCGGCACTGTTGAATAATGTATGCTACAGCAGGAGACGGGCAGCTACAGGGGCGTCACACCAAATTCTGGGCCCTGGGTTACAAGGATTCACTGCGGGGGCCCCCCATGAATGTTAACTATTGAAAAATAGCAGATATACAAGCTCACAGCGCGGCACCGAGTGCCGCCCTGCGAGCTTGTAGATCTGCTATTTTTGAAAAATCGTGAAAATGTGTGCCAAGAAACCTATGTTTTCATGTCAGTGATGCTCAAACTTTTTCATGTGAAGGACCCCCCCCCCATCTCAAAATATTTAGTTCCAGGGACCCCCCAGAAGCTTAAAAAAATGCATATATTCAAAGATTTGCGCACATTTTCACGACTTTTCAAAAATAGCAGATCTACAAGCTCGCAGCGCGGCACTCGGTGCCGCGCTGTGAGCTTGTATATCTGCTATTTTTCAATAGCTAAAGTTACTAGGGCCCCTCCACCTTGGGCCCTGGTAACTCAGTCCCACTTATCTACCCCTTGTGATGCCCCTGCGGGCAGCTACCCATTTTTTACGAGCAGGAGCTCAGACCTGAGGTTACTGTTTACCACATGACCTTACCTCTCCTAAATAATTAACTCGTCTGATATTGAGCAGATGAGTTTTGATTCATGGCTTATTCATAATGGCATTGGCCAATATGCTTTTTTGTTTGGTGAGAGAATCAAACAAAACAACAGTGTATATAAACCTACAATATGAATGTGTCTCCGTAGCTGAACTCTTTTCATTCCAATGACGAGTGCTCGTCATTATTCGCTTTAACGAAATACTGTACTTCAGTAACATTTTTGAGTATCTGTATTTGCTTGATTGTTTGTATTTTAACTGATATAAAGAGGAAAAAAATAACTTTTCTTTTTGTATACAGTATATATTTTAGAATTCAAAACATTATTAATGAATGTGTTGTGTGCTGTGAGCAGTGTGAGGCATTGCGCTTTCAGCTGGATAAATGTGATCTCCATTGAGGACTCCTTCACTTGTCAATACTGTTGAATGGAGAATAGAACAAAAGGGCAGTTTGGAAGTTTTAACACTCTTTAACACTTTTTAACACTGCTGTGTCAGCTAGTTTTATGTTGGAAAATACCCTGCACTACCTCACTGCTCACAACATACAACATTCACCTGGAATTGGCCTAAAGGAAGAAAAAACAAAAAAACAAAAAAACAATTACACCTCTTCTCTGTCACTTTTCACATCATTGCAAGGGGGGGGGGGGGGGTCATTGCACTTTCACCTCATGAAAAGTTTGTCATTTTTTTTGCCACCCCAAATGAGTCACAGATGAGAAATACCACATTATACAGCAGTGCCGTCAAGCTGTCACCTAGGTAATGAAGTTGGTCCAGACCATTTGTCTTATTTTGTCATGCTTTTTACCCATTAGTCATACCGTGCTCACCATTAACTCCTTGGGAACCCCCCTCCACCCAAGGACACTTAGGCTCCCTCTCTACGAGTGCGACTGAGGTTCTTCCATCATCGTGTCGAAAAGAGCGAAGACTGATACTGACACCCCAGGGAGACGC
This sequence comes from Nannobrachium achirus, assembly GCF_963921795.1. Taxonomy (NCBI): domain Eukaryota; kingdom Metazoa; phylum Chordata; class Actinopteri; order Myctophiformes; family Myctophidae; genus Nannobrachium; species Nannobrachium achirus. The sequence goes on from NC_137821.1 coordinate 25,721,639, forward strand.
GGAGAGAGACATTTGAATCTTGTCCAAAAGAAACTCCTTATATTAGACTGCAGGGTAAAATGGAACAGGTTGATTAATGTGTCAGATTTTATGGTGTTTTGGAGAGTTCCCTTTGTTCCGTTATGGGCTTTTCCAGCAAGTCTTACAGCAAAACTTCTGCCCTTTTACTGAAGCACTAAAGGGCCGTCCACTCCGAGCCCTATAACTGTAACAATGACTCTATTGTTCGCTGCCGTCGTTGTTTTCGTTGTGTTGTGGACCCCTGCAATCCACTTGAGTTAGAACGGCTTCTTTTTTAAAACAATAATTTGTAGTTATATAGAGCTGGCTGTGGATGGCCCTTACCCATTTAGGCCTAGAATTATTATTGAATGCTTTAACCAGTGAAAAATAGCAGATATACAAGCTCACAGCGCGGCACCGAGTGCCGCGCTGCGAGCTTGTAGATCTGCTATTTTTGAAAAAAGTCGTGAAAATGTGTGCAAAAATTTGAATATATGTATTTTTTAAAGCGAACGTTTGTAACTCAAATTTTGCTTCTGGGTGGTCCCTGGAACTAGATATTTTGAGATGGGGGTCCGTGGCCAAATACATATAATTTTGGGGGTCCTTCACATGAAAAAGTTTGAGAACCACTGACATACGGTAGTAGTCTCTCAAGAACAGACTAACTGAGCTCCAGTTAAGTGAAAAGGACCTTTTCTTTGACGATGGCTAAGCCAGATTGCTGACACAGAAACACAGGTTTTTCAAAAAACCTTAGAAAGGATTCAAAAGACACGTACAGAATCGGGTCAAAATTCAAATTTTCACGTTTATTTTCAAAAATAGCAGATCTACAAGCTCGCAGCGTGGCACTCGGTGCCGCGCTGTGAGCTTGTATATCTGCTATTTTTCAATAGTTAAAGCATAAAATAGTGATACACCAAATGTGTACCCGTTCTGAATGGCTTAAGTCTTGTACCTGGACGTCCGCCCAGAGACTCAGTGAATGGGGAATGCAGCCTGAGCAAGAAGGATAAGAACTGTTATGGGGGAAAGTGAAGAAAGGATAGCTGGGTAGATTGATAGAGATGGGGTATAAAGGGGGGGGATGATGGATGAATAGACACGACTGGAGTTGAGACGGTAATGCACTGAAGCCCTACTATTGGAATGGGGAATGAACTAGGGATGGGACGATAAGGGATATTATCGTTTATCGTGATTAAAAAAAAAACACTCGTGATAATCGTATCGTGGAGATTTAATTTATTGTGATATCTTCCTCCGGACTCCGTCATGCACTGGGATCAATTCACCTTTTATTTGCCGAGCTGCATATCCGGTACCACTTAAACTTAAACCCTCCATAATTCTAAAAGGTACTTATGATATGCGTGTATAATATATTGATAGTCTTTTTTTCACTCTCTATCAAATGTCTTTGCCAAAAAATAGCCGATCTACAAGCTCACAACGCGCCGCGTTGCGACACGTTGTTAGCTTGTAGATCAGCATTCTTTTTGCCAAATGTTCCGCCCCAGGATAATGGACTTTGATTATCGCAATAATATCGTAAATCGCGATTTTCTTTTGTCACAATAATCGTGATATGACATTTTCATATCGTCCCATCCCTAGAATGAGCTGAGAAAGGATTGAGCGAGAGCAGAGAGAGGCACTGCAGTGGAGAATTGACCAGCAAAAAAGTTTTGAGAGTTTACATCTCCAGGGTTCTGTTTAGTTTGCCCCCACAACAGGGTTATTACTCAGCCAAGTGTGGCAAATACTAACTGCTTCATGAAAAACGGGAGGCTGGACCGCAAGAAAGTGTGCCGTAAAAAAGTGCAGTGCTTTTTGTGGACTGTCTTATTGCATGCTTTACTGCATATCCAAACGGAGGTATTGATGGTGCGTATCATCCTTTTTTATTTCTTACAGCTCCAGACGGATATTATGTACGCCAGGGGAAAGCTTCAATCTTTCCTTTTGCATTTAATGTTGTGGCTGAAAGGGGAACCACAAAATGCCGCCGGCAAAGTTGTGCGGGGGCAGTCGTGTATAGTGCAATGGGGTACACATATACTGGACCTTTTTATACTTCAATTACAACATAGGGCGAGGTGTGCGATTTCATATTTATACTAAATAGTCACTGGTTGGCGATTTTATGGAGTGGCCTTATAAACTGGCAGTATAAAGTTTACCATTTCCATTTGTCATAGTAGAACATGCACACGGGCAGCCAGCCTTTTTATAGCGCTGAACATCGCATTGTGATTTGTGCGGCTTCATTTACCAACTTCACACAGACTAAATTAAACATGGATAATACAGATTGAATAGGGAGGCCATGCTGTTGTTATAGACCAGGGATCTTCAACATTCTTAGTTGAGAGAGAGATGAAGCAGGGACCCCCCACACGTTTTTCATAGATTCCATATACCTTAGTTTCATCGTTTTGACAGCACAATCATCAGTGTATTTTGGATTCATTTCAATTTGTGTTTTCAGACACTTTAATCGTCAATACTTAATAAACTTTCACTCTGTACTTAGTCTGCTCTTTTCCCCCTCTACACCAAGCCTCTTGCCGAAAATAGAAAATCTACAATCTCACAACGCCTCGCAGAGCGCGAGGCGTTGTGATCTTGTAGATCTGCTATGTTTGGCTAATGTTCTCAGAATATGGACGCTAGGGTTCAGGTTGTTAATATAAAAAGGATTGGAAGATTTGGTGTAGTAACTCTGAGGACCCCCTAGGGTCACGGACCCCCTTGTTGAAGACTCTTCTCCTGGTGATTGTTCACCACAAGGAGCTGGTGGTGGGCCAAAAGGACACCCCCCAGTCCCCCAGCATCATCCACAGGGGGGTCTGCGAAGATTGCGGACACATACAAGTTCCTCATGTAGGTGTATGCCTGAACAAGACGCTGAGCTGCTTTGACTGCTCTCTATATTAAGGGACAGAGCAAGTTGTTCTATCCATCTACAGAGTGTGTCTTTGTCTCTGTCTGTCTGTCTATCAAAATTGGCTGTGTCCGTGTATCAAATTTTAATCTGTGGAAAATCGGCACTCAGGCGAGGGACCCCTGTTGTAAGCCATCACAGCTGCTGCTTTGGTACACAACCTTGTCAGTTCAACTGTTCGTGCCTTTCGGTGGACATCGCCCAATTCGACTAGACTGTGCACATACTCGCTGCATGCGTGTGATGAGTCGAACTGCTGGTGGATGTGATTAAATAACACCCAGTGATTCTCGCTGGGAGTGAAGTGTGTATCGAGTGCTGGGCGAGGGCCACCACGTGCACTGTTAGCTGCTGCTCCAACAGATGCCAGGGGGCAAGCACCAGGGAGGGGACTAATTACCGGACAGCTGCCCAGCAGATCCTCACCCTGCCCTGGGGACGAGTCGGCAATCACACTCCCCTGTCCTCCAGCCCCAGATCACAAAAAACCCTAGCTTCATCCTCTCCTCCGAGTCCGGCCTGCTGCCTCCATCAGACGAGGTTGACAAGGGGAACCTCGAGGGGGACGGACGGATATAGTTTTGTACCCCCAAACATCAACTGGGGGCCGCGTCTACAAGGCCCACTTGTTACAACACTGACACCCAACTACCACCATGGGAAATATAATGGGCTTTGACGGTTTTGGCTGCAGCCAATGAGCCACAGTCTCTTCAAGGACATGCCGTGTGCACAGTTAATTTATGGATGAAATTGTTTTCTCCGTCTACAGGTTTAAGCAACAGGTGAATTAGCCGCCGGCCACCAACGGCTGATGTATTTTTATCAAGACCGAGGGTCTACAAGACTTGCTAACAGTAACAGCCTCTAAAGGCTGGGCTGCACCCAAGCAGAAATTCTGGCCTGAATTGAGGTTGTCACAGAGAGGGGGTTCTGGCTGCTGTAGACCCAAAAACTATTCTTGTTCAGCTCTGCTGTGGGGACTTTGTGTCGTGTTGGAAAAGAGCAAAACCTGATAACGGAGAATAACAGAGCGTCTGGACAATATAACTTGCAAATAAATGAATAAATAAATAAATAGAGAGGGTGAGAGATAAAGGGAGAGAGAGAGAGAGAGATGGGGGAGTAGGGAGGAAGAGAGAGAGAGAGAGAGCGCTAATCTTGCTGTTGGCATAAGCATGAGAAGAGGAGCTAAAGGTTGAAATTATGCACCCAGAAAGCATTTGGCTCGGGTGAGCAAAAAGTGCAATGCAATAATTAAGCGGCACAATAAAAATGATTAGGACTGCTTTTGACATTCTCGTTTGCGAATAACTCGTGTTTAATTGCAATCACAAATTTTAATGCCAGTTTTTATGTTCCATGGCTATAAGCTGTTTAAAGTTCAATAGCTATACTCTTTAAATCTCTTTCCAATTTCTGCGCTCGGAGGCGGCGATTGGGAGATGTAGCCCGCACAGAGCGGGGAAAGAACATAATGTGGCAGAGAGACAAAAGGTACGGGAAGTTGGAGACCCAAACGAACGAATGGAGGGAGGGAGTGAGAGAAAGTATCAGAGAGAGAGAGAGAGAGAGAGAGAGAGAGAGAATTAGACGGAGAAGAGAGGCTTACCGAATCCCTTTCGCCATTAACCCTTTTAGGCCTAAAATTTGTGAATGCTTTAACTATTGAAAAATAGCAGATATACAAGCTACGGTGCCGCGCTGTGAGCTTGTATATCTGCTATTTTTGAAAAATCTAGATTTATTTTTGCTTTGAATATATCTATTTAAAAGCGAACATTTGTAACTCAAATATTTGCTTCTGGGTGGTCCCTGGAACAACATGTTTTGAGATGGGGGTCCGCGGCCAAAGACCTGTAATTTTGGAGGTCCCTGACTTGGAAAAAGTTTGAGAACCACTGATTTAGAAGAAGGATTTAGAATTCGGGTCAAAGATCAGGTCAAAGATATTCAAAGACATTTTCACGATTTTTCAAAAATCTTTCAATAGTTAAAGCATAAAATAATGGTTAAAGTGGTTAAAATCTATCGCGACTCAGGCGCGTTCCCGGTATTTGAGTGTTAAGGGCCGGACAGTGTCTCTGGCCAGCCTGGAGGAAGGCCCACGTGGCTGGGCTTTGCGGACTAGTTAGCTATTCCGCCGCAGCATCTGTTGTGGGCTAATGGATGTTATAACCTCATAAACGTCACGAAATTGGACATTATCCCTTAATTAAAAGAACAGAGATGCATTACAATGATTAGAGTGGCACTACGGCGGACCCGCCGCCGCACGCTTCCTCTAATGCTTCTAGAGCATGGGTCTTCAACAGGGGGTCCGGGACCCGTAGGGGGTCCTCAGAGTTACTACAGGGGGTCCTCCAAATCTTCTTCTCCTTTTTTATATTAACCACTTGAACCCTAGCGTCCATATTCTGAGAACTTTAGCCAAAAATAGCCGATCTACAAGCTCACAACGCCTCGCAGCGCGAGGCGTTGTGAGCTTGTAGATCGGCTATTTTCGGCAAAGAGGTTTGGTGTAGAGGGGAAAAAGAGCAGACTAAGTACAGAGTGAAAGGTCAAGTTTATTAAGTATTGACGGTTCAAGTGGTTAAATATCTGAAAACACTAATTGACATGATAATCCAAAATACACTGATGATTATGCCGTCAAACAATGAAACTAAATGGTATCTATGGGTTGTGGGGGTCCCTGGCTCATCTCTCTCTCGACTAAGGGGTCCTTGGCCTGAAAACGTTGAAGACCCCTGTTCTAGAGGACGCTGGGCAGCTGAGCAGGGTATTGGGGAGGGGCGCGCGTTGGGTGACATTTTTACTTAGCCAACCGCAGCTATCAGCCACGAAACTTCTGAGATACTGTATGTGGGACTAGGGATGGGACGATACGCGATATTATCGTTTATCGTGACAAAAAAACAAATCGTGGAGATTTAATTTATCGTGAAATCGTCCTCCGTCATGCACTGGGATCAATTCACCTTTTATTTGCCGAGCTGCATATTCCGTTGCCACTTAAACCCTCTATAATTGGTAAAAGGTACTTATAATATGCGTTCTTGATACAGTCTTTTTTCACTCTCTATCAAATGTCTTTACCAAAAAAATAGCCGATCTTCAAGCTCACAACGTTGTGAGCTTGTAGATCAGCTATTTTTTGGCAAATGTTTGGCCCCCGGATAATGGATTTTGATTATCGCGATAATATTGTAAATCGCGATTTCTTTTGTCACAATAATCTTGATATGACATTTTCATATCGTCCAATCCCTATGTGGGACCCCCCCGCCACGAGTTTGAGCCGTACACAAAAAACTTCTTCAACTCAGCATCCTCTTGAACTCAGATCCCCCGTATTTTCACGCCTCGATGATAAATAAAATCACCCAGATGTGTGTGTTTGCTGCTGTTTTTTTTTCTTCTTTTCTCCCCCCACCCCGCATTTTGTTGTTTATTTCATTCGGGAGCCTTTGATGATGATTTGAGTGTCTCCCCGCACTCAGCCAGTGATTATGGCAGCAGTGTGAGCCCAGCCGAAACAGCTGTGCAATAAACTACGTGTAAAAACAAAGCGCGCCGCTTGTGTGCCACGAGCACCTGGGCCATCCGTGCCCAATAAATACCAACAGCCAATCAATCTGTGCCACCCCGCCCCTTCGAGCAACATAGTTAAACCATAGGAGAGGAACAGAGGGTCTGGACAATATAACCTGCATGCAAAAAGATGGAAGAAATTAACCCGCAACCTGGCCTTTTGCTCGCAGTCAAACTCAAGGCTGCCGCCGTGGGTTTGGAATTCTTGGAGCGAGTCTTGGAGTGTACTGGCTGTAAAGGTCACAGGAGGCCCGCATTCACATATCTGTCACCGCTCGTGAAGCGGGCTTTGCGTGAAAATGTCACATTGTCCGGGGAAGTCATGTGTCACACAGGTGGGCGGCGACCTAGATCGTAGAAGTTAGCATCATACCGGCGTTGCATGCTTATTTATTCTAACCATAGCCCATAGACCCGTTGCGCCCCCCCCCCCCCCCCCCCCCCACACACACACACACACACACACACACACAAATACTATCCTGTTCCTGTTGTCCAGGGACGTGCATAGAATGTTAGAGAGGCAGGTGCTGACTTTTCTAAAAGGGCACTTTTGGTGAGAATATTGAAAATAGCAGACCTTCAAGCTCACAACGTGTCATGCTGCGACGTGTTGTGGGCTTGGAGGTCGGCTATTTTCGATGCTTGATTTCAACACAGAGAGGACAATTCTTTTAACATAATATGCTGCATTCAAGTTCAGGAGAGTTTGGACAAGGCAATTCTCCTGAATGGCATGGAAAGAGGGCATTTGCATTTCTTTCGCCCTAGTAAATACTGCATTCATGGTCTGGAGAGGGCACTTTTTACAGGTAGGTAAAAGGGCAGGGGCTCAAGCCCCCTTTGGTGTCTATGTATGCACGTGCCTGCTGTTGTCTTATGATGGCTCGATCTCACTGTCCGCACTCACCGACTTTGATACCAATTTCTGATAAGTCTTAGACTTAGAGGTTTCACGGTTCTCTGTAAAATGACATGTGCACGATGGCAGAATTTCATCTTGAAGAATGAAGATGGTCCTTTATGCACAATACTGTAACTTAGTATTGCTGCAAACCTTACTTGAGGCAATGGACCTCAAGAGTGTTGAGACCAAGGTGAAGCCTGGTAGCAGAAAGAAAGCAAAAAAGAAAGAAAATAATACAATGTGAAGAAAAACACTGAAGAAGCCGGCAAGTAAAAAATCACTGGTGATACCCAGCCTGTGTGTTGTATAGCAGGGGTTTTCAAAGTGGGTGACGGGGCACCCTGGGGTGCTGTGACAGCAGTCCAGGGGTGCCGTGAGATAATTTGATGATATTTGGAATTCATTTGGACACTTGGAAGTAAAGTTATTTTCAGTCAGTTCTAACCAAAATGGCTATTATTTCAGCATTTTCCTCGCAACATAATCACTAAAATATCGTCGCTGTCGGGCAGAAACCTCGTATCTCCAAGTTTCTTTTGGTAAAGCAAAGCCCTGCTTCATCATACAAGACTGTCGCACAAAACTAGTGAAAACAGCCGATCTACAAGCACACCGCGAGGCGTTGTGTGCTTGTAGATCTGCTGTTTTCACTAGTTTAGTACATTTTATAGATGATAAATACAAAACTAACGGTTTTGGACATACAAGGTTTCCACCTGAGAACGACGATATGCTATAAATATAAGGTGCTGGGAGTGAAAATTATAATGTAGGGGTGCCTCAGATTAAAACAATATTTATGGGGTGACCTGAGACAAAGAAGTTTGGGAACCCCTGTTGTATAGGACCTATAGCCTGGGATCAGTATGATTTTCGGGTTTCTGATTCGGTCGGGAAATAACATACATGATGTTGTAGTCGTCATGCCGACCTCCAAACATGATTAAAATGGTATAATGGTATAATCGTTCTTTTTGCAACCGAAGGTCGCAGTTTAGTCTGGACGTGTACACTTTTTTACGGTCTATATGGGTTTGCCACTCTGACATCATGCTCCGACGTCACTGTGATTTCAGGGGAACCACTAACACAATGGTTTTGCCGCTCTGACATCACACTCTGTCATCACTGTGACGTCAGGGGAACCACACTAACAGAATCCCATTTATTTGCCCATATATGGAGGCCACATCGGCCACATACCACACTAACAGAATCCATATTATGGCCAAGACAGCCCATATCAGTGTGGCCAGACAGGGATCTCCATGTATGGGCATAAAAGGGATTATATGTATGATGTCAGATGTCAAAGACGTCATAGGACGTAAATATAATGAATAAGCATGTTTGGGCTCTGACAGCATATCTCCATATACAGTACATGGATCTCCATATATGGGTACCAGGGGTCTCCATATATGGCTAACTGGTCCAATCGTTTGGTATATGTTCGTCTTTTATTCTAACTTGCACGACTAACGAGAATAAACTAATTGATTCGCCCAGGCCGAGAGTGTACCATTTTTTTTTATCTTCATTAAACTCTGGTAGTTACAGACCCGCAGGGGTCCGTAAATGTGGACCCCCTGGTAGTGCCTGGACCTGCCGCTGAGAACCAGTGCCGTATAATATGATGTCACAAAATGCTGTCCGTTTCCTCATGTTATTGCATTTAGAGCTCTTACAGTCATAGATTTGCGCTGAACACGCGGGCACGTGACTTTTAATTACAGCCTGTGAGGGTTCAGTGCTCAGGGCACTGAGATCAGGCCTATTTCGGTGGGTTATTGCTGTATCACTGTGTTGACGATGGACCACGTACAACATTCACAAGCAGGCACGTGCACACATGGACATCAAAGGGGGCTTGAGCCCCTGCCCCCTTTATCTGTCTGTAAAATGCGCCCTCTCCAGACCATGAATGAGGTTTTTAATATGGTGAAAGAAATGCAAATGCCCCTCTTTCCATGCCATATGAAGGCAGCATTCAAGAGAATTGCTTTTTAAATAAACGTTATTGAAATTTTGCAGTTTACAATTGCCTCATCCAAACTCGCCTGAACTTGAATACAGCATCTTAACTCATATGCTGCCATTTAACAATACCTTCGTACTCTTTAACTGCCATTCGTCTCCATAGACTTCCATGTAATTCATAGTGCACGGATCATGCACACCCATGCCTAGATAATGCACCACGTGTGTCCACATTGCTCACAGCTTTCAAACAAAAAAATCCGAATGGAAATCCGTTCAGGCATTCATGAGATAGCAGCCATTATGTTTTACACTGTTGTGAGCTTGGAGGTCTGCTACCTGAGTTGTATGGGGGTTGTATGGGGGTTAAACAAGCAATTTCGCGATCGCTATCATGCCTACTAACGTTTTTGGGGTCCAAAAAAACTTTTTTGAAAAAAAAAAAAAAAAAAAAAAAAAAATTTTTTTTTTTTTTTTTTTTTTTATTCACGGGATTCACGGGCGTGGCAGGGTGGGACAACAGGATTTTTAAGGGATTCACGTTTTTGGCAGTTAATGAGTTAAGTTGAAAGAATTGCCCTCTCTGTGTAGAAATCCATGCCGTACCGACCTCCGAGCTCACAACGCGTCGCATCGCGACGCGTTGTGAGCTTGGAGGTCTGCTATTTTCAGTATTTTCACCAAAAGGCCATTTTAGAAAGTTCAGCCCCTGCCTCTCTAACATTCTCTGCACGTCCCTGTTCACAAGACATGTCATGAGAATGCATGGCTATATCACTGGCATTCTCCACAGCCACAGACTAAAAGTAATAGTGCATTTCTTATTTCTGGCATTCTTTTCCCTCTACAGTGTATTTGTATTGTCTAAGAGATCCAATAACGTAACACCACACAGCTTCACTGATAAAACAACCATCTTTTTTTTGGTTGAATCTCTGCTTGTCCTGTGAATGAGAATGAATGAAAGCGTGTTGCAGTCAGGGGCGTCACACCAAATTCTGGGCCCTGGGTACAAGGATTCACTGCGGGCCCCCCATGAATGTTAACTATTGAAAAATAGCAGATATACAAGCTCACAGCGCGGCACCAAGTGCCGCGCTGCGAGCTTGTAGATCTGCTATTTTTGAAAAATCGTGAAAATGTGTGCCAAGAAACCTATATTTTCATGTCAGTGATGCTCAAACTTTTTCATGTGAAGGACCCCCCCATCTCAAAATATTAAGTTCCAGGGACCCCCCCCCCAGAAGCAAAATTTGAGTTACAAATGTTCACTTAAAAAATACATATATTCAAAGATTTGCGCACATTTTCACGACTTTTCAGAAATAGCACATCTACAAGCTCGCAGCGCGGCACTCAGTGCCGCGCTGTGAGCTTGTAGATCTGCTATTTTTCAATAGCTAAAGTTACTAGGGCCCCTCCACCTTGGGCCCTGGTAACTCAGTCCCACTTTCCTACCCCTTGTGACGCCCCTGAGTGCAGTGGTAATGTATCAACATAAAATATTGAAATAGCCCCGACCAAGGGCAAACGGCATGTAATTGAACCGCTCTCGGTACTGAGAACAAGGCAGCCGCGGCGTTCCCGCATCTGAGATTTGGCAGAAAGGGCTTTCAAAAGGCATTTGTTTCAGGTTTCCCCTCCTGTCCCCTCCCCTCCCCTCCCCGGAGTTAATTGCCTTTTTTGAGAAATTCGCATGGGCGAGTGTTTGGTTTCTGCTGGCGTATTATTTATAACCCTTAGTTTCTGACAGGAAGGGTACTTTTCCCCCTCCTTTTTGCCCAAGCCTAAGATGATTGATTTATTCCGTTTAACCTTGATAAGGGAGGCAATGGAAAAACAAATTGCAGTATTGACACTGCGCTGTGATGGCATGCTGTTGTTCGCTCAGGTGACCGGGAGGTGAGTCAGAGGGCATTCTGGGAGGAGAGGGAGAGGTGACACTGTACTTTGCCAAATGACTGCATTCCTCCATGTGCATCTCTCTCTCTCTGTCTCTCTGTTCCTGCATTTGTTCATTTTCCGCTGCTGTGCCGTCTTTTTTTTTTTTTTTTTTTTTTTTTTATCGAGGCCAACTGTGGAAATGGAAGGCTGTTTTTCTGTAATGGTTGTTTTCGAGCAGGTATTCAGGTTGTATGTCACAGAGCTTTAGAGCACTGGTTCCCGGGGGGGGGGGGGGGTCCTCCAAATGTAATGCCTCAACTCTTAGTACTTGTAGGGTGGGTGTGGGGGTCCCCAGTTAAAATATGATTATTTTGGGGGTTGTGGCCTGAAAAGGTTGAGAACCACTGCTTTAGAGAAGCCAGGTGTTGACTAGCTTTGGAGAAAAAAAAAGAATAAAAGAAATTACCTCTATGTAGTATGACTAGAAATATGGGTAAGGTTTGAGCCCGATCAGAGCCCCACTGACTCCCATCATACAAAAAATTATAAAATATAAAACATAGTGGAGGTAGTTCTGTGGCCTATTGGCTGCGTGCACAAGACATTTTGGCACTGATCGTTCCAGCAGTTGCCAAAATTAGCTCTCTCTCTCACACACACACACACACACACACACACACACACACACACACACACACACACACACACACACACACACACACACACACACACACACACACTCTTATAGATGGCTAGACTGTCCTGCAGAGCTGTAAAAAGAGAAGCTATTGCTTTACTGGCAAGGTGCCTTGAATACAAGGTGATTTATTTTGTATTTTTCAGGAATCAAAGGCTTTTCCTACACTTTCTCCCATACAGTATGTCCTGAAAAATCTGTGAGGCCCAGAATGAATGAAGTCATCATACTGTATAAATCATGTACTGTATATTGTCTCAGTCAGAAGATAATTGGTGTAGAGCTAAAACCTAGTATAGGGGCCTAGTACAGTATATAGCCCTGGGGGGACTCGGGTCAACTAAGTCGGTGGTTCTCAACCTGTGGGTCGGGACCCCCAGGGGGGTCCCCAAATTATGACCAGGGGGTCCCCAGAGGATTAACTTAATGTGCAACATTGTTTTCCTCACTCTACAGTAAACAAATCAACATAACGTTTAAGTGTATTAAGTGACAATTTAAGGACCTTTTAATACCTCTAAAATGACAAATGAAACATTGGCCAAATTGTCAAATATTAGAGGCAGAAATTGTGAAAATAGACGATCTACATGCTCACAACGGTCGTTGTGAGCATGTAGATCGGCTATTTTCACAATAGAACCGTCTTATACAAAATGTTATTCCTCAACTCTAGTGCTCGTCAGGGTGGGTGGTCCCCAGTTCAAATATGATTATTTTGGGGGTCGCGGCCTGAAAAGGTTGAGAACCACTGATATAGATCATGTAGATCGACTATTGTCTCAGAAGATAATTGGTGTAGAGCTAAAACCTATAGTGTAGGGGCCTACTGTGGTACAGTATATAGCCCTGGGGGGACTCAGGTCAACTAAGTTATAGGGTTTAAGTGGTTAGGCCATCAGCAGTACCACAGCAAACATTGTGAATAAACACCATTCCGTCTACAACCCTCACCCCGTCATTGGCGTGACAACTTTTGCTCAGCGCCTCTGCGGCGTGTTATTCTCCGCGTGCAGTGATGGATCGAACCCCTCGGTCGTGTCTATCCCACGCTACGCTGATGGCCGCTTTGTCCTCTTCGCCGCGGCGAAGAGCATCGCGGGCTGTGGTCACCCTCTCCGGAGCTTCTGCATCTGGCAGCGGCCATTAATCTTCCGTGGCGTCCGTGCCCTCGTGTCTCCCTCTCTTTGTGTAAGGGAGATGGAAAGTCATTTTTAGTCATTACCCCTCCCCCAGCATATGTTCATTCCACTTATCGCACTTAACCTGCACTCTGACGTCGGGGACACGCGCGTCAATTCTCCCGCGAGTCACTCAAAAAACTGTCCGGGTGCGCAAGACTTGACTTGCCAACTTATCTGTTTGTTCTAGTCTGGAAAGTTATGAATGTGTGATCATTCTCTGCACGGTATAGCAGGGAATGTGTGCTTAACAGAGAGACATAGAGAGTAGGGATGGGACATTTCATATCACGATTATTGTGACAAAAGAAATCGCGATTTACGATATTATCGCGATAATCAAAAGCCATTATCCTGGGGTGCAGCATTTGCGTTGTGAGCTTGTAGGTCGGCTATTTTTTGGCAAAGACATTTGAGAGTGAAAAAAAAGACGGTATCAAGTACGTATTATAAGAACCTTTTACCAATTATATAGAGGGTTTAAGTGGTACCGGATATGCAGCTCGGCGAATAAACGGTGAATTGATCCCAGTGCATGACGGAGGACGATATCACGATGAATTAAATCTCCACGATACGATTATCGTGAGTGTTTTTTTAATTTATCGTGATTCACGATAATATCGCTTATCGTCCCATCCCTAGAGTCAGAGTTAGGCTTATACCTTTGACAATAAATCAAGCCTTTAGGAGCTGCCTGCTCGCACCTCAGGAGGGCAGCAGGTCTTTAGGAATGCTGCAGGAGCCCACGACAGGGCCGTGCCAGGGTCAAAGGCAGCCCCCTGCCCCATGCGATATCGTGGGGTAGAAAAAAGGGGGAAAGCACGCAGAGGGACGGGCGGATGAGCACACGGAGACCAAATTAGCCATCTCCTTGGGCTGCCCCTTTGATGTCCATTCATCTGTCTCCGGGCAGACTGTATGTTAACTGCTAATTAACCGCTGACACCAAGGACTGTGAGACATTAGTGCGGCCTAACGAGGTCTGAATCAAATTTTGATTTGAACGTGGGATTAAAGTGAAAAAGGAAAATAATTAAAAACCAGATCGAAGACTGAAGTAATGTTAAAGGACAACTTTGTTTTTTTTACAACGAGGGTTCATATTTTGGATTGTAATTAGAGAAAAGAAAAGGTGAGTGTTAAAATGTTTTAATTTACTGCTTTCTATTGTTTTAGCCATTTTAGTATTTTAGTATTTCAGTGGCTGGGGGCATGCGTACAAGCGGATAAATATGTATTTTTAGACACAATAAGCCGGCAATTTCTTTGTTACTATTTACACCAGCCCCCATAAGTCACATCTGCCCATGAAAGATTGCGGTGCATCTTGGGAATGGGCTTATTGTGTCTAAAAAGACATACAGTATTTAGCCACTTGCATGCATGCCCCCAACCTGGGGGCATGCATGCATGCAAATCAAAATCGTTAAAATCACTAAAATGACAGAAAGAAGTAAATGAAAACACTTTAACACATCTTTTCTTTTCTCTAATGCCTATCTAAAATATGGACCCTTGTTGTAAAAAAAAAAAAAGGTTGTCCTTTAATACTAAACCAAATAAATCTGAATTGGAACAAGAACGGCATCACTCTGCATTAGAGATGCTCACTCAGAACCCAAACGTCATCATCTGTCATCATTTTTTTTGTTTATTCTTTAGCATGTGGAGCTAAAAATGATTCCCTGATTAAACGAGGATGTTGTTTTGGGCCTTGGCCAGGGCTGCAGCGGTGAGCCTTTTGTACTGCTTACCGCGTCACTTACTTCCCACGCTTATGCAGCACAAGTGTCAGGCCTGGCTTTGAGCGTTTAACATATGCAACGTGTGGAGCATGGGGTGGGGAGGTGGGACTGAGCGGGGGGGTGTGGGGGGGGGGGGGGGGGGGGGGTACAGTGGCAGCTCAGCTCGATCCACCAGGAAATCCAGGGGGGATCATCTGTAATCAATGTACAAAGTTTAGATGGCAGCCCCGGCCGCCCTGGCCTTTGGCTGGTTGGATGCCAGTTGATGGCTAGTGTGGTCGGGTCGGGGTGTGGGGGTGGGGGGGGGGGGTGGGGGGGGGGATCTTTGCGTTGAGTTGGCTTAGTCGGCAGCTAATTGGATCAGGGAGAAGCCGAGGTTCCCGCGCCTCCCTCTCCCAGGTTGAAGGGTTATTGACATGGCCACAGCAGCAATATCTGCTAATGTCAATCCAATCTTACTCTCTCCCAAACATGAACCCATGCAGCGGTTCTCTGTCAATGGTGGTGCATGATAAATACTGGAGTAGTGTAGGCTTGGCGGTTGGAGTTTGATGACCGGCCGGGAATGAACCGGCCGTTCGGGAGTTGTCCCGCTTTTCCCAATGGCCAGCACGTCCCTGAATAGAGGTACTATGCGCGTGACATCATCATCATCATACCTGGAAGTTATGCGGGAACATCTACTGAGTGGCAAAAAACTACATTCTGGCCTTGACAGCCCATAGATCCAAACAGAAAAGTCCTATCTGATTGCATTAAACAACATTAAACAACGTTAAACTCACTTTGCCACTCACTTTGCCACTCGATTTGCCACTCTATTTGCCATTCACTTCATGCATGCGCATTCCCACTATTGTGTCAATTATAAATTGTGACCCTCAATGTCATCTCATTAATTGAGTCCCACTGTTTCCATTTAATTCAAGTGATCTGCATGAGAGAAAATATCTCCATCGCATTTCTTCATCAATAGCCTTCTCACAAAGTGTAATATAAAGACGTATAAATAAACGCAACAGTATACAAATACAATTTTTTTTTTTTAACCCAGGAACGCCTGCTCCTGGAATTCAAGTACTGTACGTACTTTCGCATGAACACTTTCACGGAAATGCCCTCATGCCATTTTTTGAGCACCTCAGCATTTGGAATTGTTGTCCAGTTACACAAAACCACGATTGCCGGTCCCGATAGCGGGACAGACTTCACCCTCATGCCTCCTCCACCTTCCACCTCGCGGACAGGAGGACAGTACGCACTGAACTCGCCGAGCCCGGCAGAACGTCTCCTGGGACGACGGCCCGAGAGAGAGAGACATCTGATAAACATGCCCTCTGGGGCCACAGGGTTCACCCCAGGGAACCATGGGAATCGGAGCCACCGGGCTGTCTGTAAGGTTAGCGCGGTCCTTTGCCTCCTGCCCTGTCAGCCGATGCCACACGATAGCATAACCCGTTTGGGCCTGGAATTATTTAATGCTTTAGCTATTGAAAAATTGCAGATATACATTAAGCTCACAGCGAGTGCCGCGCTGCGAGCTTGTTAGATCTGCTATTGTTTTTAAATCGTGATTTTTCTTTTTGGGTAAGTCTTTGAAAATATATTTTTAAATGCGGACATTTGTAACTCAAATATTTGCTTCTGTGTTTGTCCCTGGAACAAGATATTTTCAGGTCCGCGGGCCAAATACACGTAATTTCGGGGCTCCTTGACATGACAAAGTTTGAGAACCAACTGATTTAGAAGAAGGATTTAGACATAAGACATTTATTGAATCGGGTCAAAAACATTCAACGACTTGCACAAAATGTTCACGATTTTTTCAAAAATAGCAGATGAACAAGCTCGCAGCGCGGCACTCGGTGCCGCGCTGTGAGCTTGTATATCTGCTATTTTTTAACAGTTAAAGCATAAAATAATGGTTAATAATTGAGTACCTGAGACGAATAACAGTCTTTTTGGATAAAGATATTTTTTTTGATTTACCAGACTGTAAACCACAAAGTAGAAGTTTTTAATCTCTTAAAGTCTTACTGTACTCCCCTCTCATTTTGTTGAATTAGATTTTTTTACTTAATATATCTATTAGGAATTATAAGACATGATACTTATGGAAAGTGGAAAAACAGTATATCTCCAACAGTTTGTGGAACAACAGTCTAAGTCCGTACAAGCAATATTCAGCAGACAAAGAGAGCAGATAACATCAAAACCGACAATTAAACAAAAAGAGGGGGGGATTGCATTAACAATTTAACAGATTAGAAATGACTAGTTTGTGGTTTACAGTCTGGTAAATCCAAAAATATATATATTCAAAAAAAAAATCTAATATGGACTTATACTGTTATTCGTCTCAGGTTACTCACTTATTGTGGTCCAAATCTAAAGTGACACAGATTGAGCGTTCCTCCCGCTCCAAATGGCATAATGAGCGAAACACCGCGGTGGCGTCTCCATCCTCCCACCAGCCTCTGGAGCCGGCGCCCCGGCAACAACGAGCAGTACGCACAATCTGATGTCGTCTAAAAACCTGCCTGATAGCGATGCCCCTCCCCCCCTCCCCCACCGTGCTTTGAATCAGAGCAGGCCATCATCAGATAAGTCTCAATATGAGCTTCTGAGATAGACGCTAGGGATTTAGGGCTCCTGTCTTTTTTAGCTGTAATGAGGAATAGGATTCTGCAATGTGATAGTATTGTAAGATCAGTATCACCGACGTGAAATACCGCTGCGATATTCACAAAGGAACGCACGATCAGAGATCACGAAGTACTCTTAACCCATTCAGGGCCTGGAATTATTCAATGCTTTAAAACTATTGAAAAATAGCAGATATATAAGCTCTTGTAGATCTGCTATTTTAAAAAATGTGTGCACATTTTTCAATATATATTTTTCAAAAGCAAGCTTTTGTAACTCAAATCTCTGCTTCTGGGGGGTCCCTGGAACAACATATTTTGGATGGGGGTCGGCGGCCAAATACATGTAATTTTGGGGGTCCTTGACTAGAAAAAGTTTGAGAACAGCTGATTTAGAGGAAGGATTTAGAAGTCGGGTCAAAAGATCGGGTCAAAGATATTCAAAGCCTTGCACACGTTTTCAAGATTTTTCAAAAATAGCAGATCTAAAAGCTTGCAGCGCGGCACTCGGTGCCGTGCTGTGAGCTTGTATATCTGCTATTTTTCAACAGTTAAAGCGTAAAATAAAGGGTAAAAGTGGTTAAAATCTAACGCGACTCCCGGTCTTTGAGGGTTAAAAAAAAGGGAGGAAAAAAAATCTATATTTTTATGAGGGAATGCAACAAAAGGTCAGCGTTGTACTTTCCTGCTCCCAGAGATATGCTCACACATCCAGTAGACCAACAGAGGCTTTGGAGCCTCATAATCCCCATCAATCCCCTTTCTTCCTCCAGCTTCCAAGTATAATCATACCCCTGACACAGATCAAGGCCGGGGCCCAACTCGTTTTCTCTCTTCCAAGTCGATAAATCAGGCTATAGCCTTCCTTCTTGGCGAGTGGTCACTTAACCCTCAAAGTCCTGGAACGCCGCCCCGAGTCGCGTTAGATTTTAACCACTTTAACCAATATTTTATGCTTTAGCTATTGAAAAATAGCAGATATCCAAGCTCACAGCGCGGCACCGAGTGCCGCGCTGCGAGCTTGTAGATCTGCTATTCTTGAAAAATCGTGAAAATGTGTGCAAGTCTTTGAATGTCTTTGACCCCGACTTCTAAATCCTTTTTCATGTCAAGGACCCCCAATATTACAGGTATTTGGACGCGGACCCCCATCTCAAAATATGTTGTTCCAGGGACCCCCCAGAAGCAAATATTTGAGGTACATATGTTCGCTTTTAAAATGGATATATTCAAAGACTTGCCAAAACAAATCATGATTTTTCAAAAATAGCAGATCTATATGTATATCTGCTATTAAAGCATTAAATAATTCCAGGCCTAATTGACTTAAAGGCTGCTTATTTTCTTCTGGAGGGAGGAGAGAAAAAGCAGCTTGGCGGGTATAGCGCGGCCCACAGACCGTTCAGTCAGGAGGAGGCAGTGCCCGGGCTGTGAAGTGCAGCGAGTGACACACTGGAAGAATTGGATGCCCACCTTGCAAAAGGAAGGGATTGCTTGATGTGAACGGAGACACACCTGGCAAAGGGAGTGCGCGAACAAGAGAGATTGGACTCATCTATAGATGGTTGTAGATGGTGTTCTATTGGAGAGCATAATAAAGTGAGATTGGGGAGGCAGGTTGAGGCTGAGACAGCGCGGGAGGGAGACCACGAGTAAAGACCAGTTGACTAAATCCATTGCTTTGCTTAAGCCCTCTTTTACCAAAATGGCAAAATAGCTTCAGACTCACCACACATCACATTGCAACGCGTTGTGAGCTCGTAGATCTGCTATTTTTGGTTATTTAATTCATAACGAATTCTCGAGCGACTTCCGCTTTTAAGAAATAATACTACATTACTACTTCTATACAATATACATACTGTACGTTACACTCAAAGGTGATGGGGACACTAATTCGGAGTATGTCTATTACATATAGGAATGTATGAATACCTCCTTGGAGGGTAGGGCCCACCAGTGGATTCCACTGTGTCTCAAAATAGAACTCAGTCACCTTCGGGTCTATGTTCGGGTCAATTATCTTGATACAGTAATACCACAACCCAGTTCATTCAAAATTAACTCAAAATGATAATGAAATTATATATCGTCACTGTCGGGCAGAAACCTTGTATCTCCAAGTTTCAAATGTGTATGTTTTTTCGTAAAGTAAAGCCCTGTTTCATCATACAAGACTGTCGCACAAAACTAGTGAAAACAGCAGATCTACTGTACAAATACTATGCTTGTAGTTGTAGATCAGCTGTTTTCAGACTTTTCACTAATTTATATCATTTTTAAAATGATAAATACAAAACTAACGGTTTTGGACGTACAAGGTTTCCGACCCCGCAGCAACGATACACTAGAGTAGGCCCGTACCTGTAAACCTTAGGGTCTATGTTTAGAAGCACAAAAAAAAATCATCTTGATACAGTAATACTACAACCCAATTCATCCAAAACTAATACTTACAAATGTATTCAGAATTATAATGAAATTATATATACTAGTGCAGGGCTGTACCTGCATGCCCTCCTAGGCTCTAATTTCCTCTCGGCCCTTTAAAAACAGAAAGAGGCTGAAGGCTCCAACACCTATACCAGGGGTTTTCAAACATTTTTGACTGTAAATAACGTTTTCATCCACGGCACCCCTGAATTACACTGTTCATTTTTAGAATCTTATACATCCTATTTGAGAAATATCCGTTTCCATCAGAACTGACTGAAAATAACATTATACTTGATGTTTTACCACTTGAACCCCAGCATGCCTATTCTGGGGGGAAGCTTCACCAAAAATAGCCGATCTTGTGAGCTTGTAGATCGGCTATTTTTGGTGAAGAGAGTTGTCGTAGATGGAAAAAGAACTCATCAAGTACAGTGCAAATCAGGTCTGTTTTACTAAGCATAGTGAAGTGACATTGATGTAGTGATATGGATGAATTCCTAATATTATCAAATTATCTCGCGGCACCCCTGGACTGGCATCACGGCACCCCAGGGTGCCCCGTCACCCACTTTGAAAACCCCTGACCTATACAGTCTCCTACTAGCCTGAGATCAGCCCCTCAATAGCTGAAAACACCATCACTACACTAGTCTTGGAGCTGATCCAAGAGCAGATTGAAAAATGAAATGGAATGAATATGATTTCTCCCTCTCTCTCTCTCTCTCTCTGTGCATCTCTCCTGCTCTTAGTAAACACACTAATCCGCACACTTTGCTGCCTCGTTACTTGGGCTCTTAATTAAAATGCGAGCGCCTCTCCTTCAGGCGGTTACCAATACTTGATGCGCTGGATTACCGGCGGCAACGTCGGACATAATTTGTTTTTAATAAAACATCGGAGGGATTAAGTCGGGAGTTTGCCAAGATTTGGCTCCGAGGAGCAACGTGTCCTGTAAACGCAGAGCACAAACAAGGCAACAAATGTGTTGGCATCTTTAATAGGCATTTAATTGCTCTTAATATAGAACAAATGATAGTAATGACAGGGATTCCTAGCACAAATGCAAATGCTGTAAATAGAGAGAAGGTGCATACTAATTGTAGACTTACCTATCCCAGCCATTTGCATTTTGTTTGCTCTAATTTAGGGTGAAATTGCTGGGTATAATGTTGAGAAGAGGTAGTATTAATTAGTAGCCTTAATGAGGAGTTTTATGGGTTGCC
This sequence comes from Nannobrachium achirus, assembly GCF_963921795.1. Classification (NCBI taxonomy): domain Eukaryota; kingdom Metazoa; phylum Chordata; class Actinopteri; order Myctophiformes; family Myctophidae; genus Nannobrachium; species Nannobrachium achirus. Next base: position 25,742,887 of record NC_137821.1, read on the forward strand.
ACAGTAGAGAGCACATAAAACGACGGCGTCATCACTAATTCAACATGGCAGGCCTGCAGAACACCATCTGCTGCCCAAGAAACTATTAATAAAGTCACAATTATCTTTTTGTAAGCACTTTATTGGGAATAAAATTTGCTAAATAATTAGCCCGAGAGTCACTTCCGTGGGTAAGGGTGGAGGGCGCAAATGAGGGGTGTGTGGGGTCTAGAGAAAGGCCAAATCACCAAAGGCAATCCATTTAATTGTACACAACATTTTGCAACCAAACAAACCCGTGGCGCTAATGATAATTTTGGTTTTCATTGCAGATGATTTGAATCATAGGCTTTTTGCTCTCATTATTTAATTGTGCCTCACATCAGCCACACGAGTTTCATAATGAGGCTGCACACAGGGGCGTCACACCAAATTCTGGGCCCTGGGTACGAGGATTCACTGCGTGCGGGCCCCCCATGAATGTTCTTCATAGGGGAGGGGAACGCATTATTACGCATTATGATGTGCTTTAACTGTTGAAAAATAGCAGATATGCAAGCTCACAGCGCCCTCGGTACCGCGCTGTGAGCACCTTGGGCCCTAGTAACTCGGTATAAGATACAGTTCCAATTTTTTAACAGGGGTTCAGAAACAACTATTCTACATGTTTAATTGCGACCGTCAGGTCGCATTTACTACCAAAACCTCCACCGGCTGTCTGTCAGTCAGTCAGTCTGTCCGTCATGTCACACTTTTCCACAACTCATATCTCGATAAGGTCTGAGTCGAGGAATGCTCTCTTCCCTGGTGAGAATTGCCCCTTTATATAGGGCTTGTTTGTGTATTGTATGACATCACGCCACATCATCAGCTGTGGACTCTGTGATGTCATCGTATCTCCATATATGGCCATCTCCGTATATGGAGATATAAGTCGTCCATGCCCAAGTATGGGCTGGTGAGGTCAGACTTTGTGTGATGCGTAGGTTATCTCCATATATGGAGATTCAACATTCCAGGTGTAACTATGGCTGCCCGTATGACGTGAGAGGTGGAGGTTGTGATATTTGTGGAGATAAGCGACCAACGGTCGCTTATCTCCCGATTAGGGAGTCTTACTGGTATGTCTATAAACAAATAGCTTAATTCCCTGAACTTCCCCTTTAACTATTGAAAAATAGCAGATATACAAGCGAGCGCGTAGATCTGCTATTTTTGAAAAATCGTAATGAAAATAATAATAATAGTTCCCTACTCCTCCCGCGAGGGAAATTCAGTATTTGCAGCCCAAACCAGCTGCTTCGCAGCCCACAAGGAGTGCGTGAGCAATTAGGGGTTAAGAGTCTTGCTCAGGGACACACATCGCCATTGCTATCCTGGCCGGGAATCGAACCAGGGACAACCAGGGGAGCTGGTTCCCCAGGCAGGCTCCCTAACCATTCAGCTATGGCCGCCCCCAACATTTGTGCAAGTCTTTGAATATTTCAAATCATTTTAAGTTTTTTTTAAAAAAACCTATGTTTTCCATCTCATAATATTTTGTTCCAGGGACCCCCCTCAGAAGCAAAAAATTGATTTACAAATGTTCGCTTAAAAAAGACATAAAGATTTGCACGCATTTTCGCGACTTTTCAAAAATAGCAGATCTACAAGCTAGCAGCGCGGCACTCGGTGCCGCGCTGTGAGCTTGTATATCTGCTATTTTTCCATAGCTAAAGTATAAAATAATTAGGGCCCCTCCACCTTGGGCCCTAGTAACTACACTCAGTGCCGCGCTGTGAGCTTGTATATCTGCTATTTTTCAATAGCTAAAGTATAAGATAAATAGGGCCCCTCCACCTTGTGCCCCAGTAACTCAGTCCCACTCCCCCCCCCCTGTGACGCCCCTGGCTGCACATTTAGGGGCAGCCCCCCCCCGCTAAAGGCTGCACATTCATTTGCTACACAACCCAGTAATTGTGCAGTGTTGTTAACAGTGTGTTCGCAGTGCGTTGGGCTATCAGAACCCAATGGGAACAGAATACAATCCGCTGTGTGTAGAGCAGAGCAACAAGCCTATTCATGATCAATACTGCTGGGCCAAGAAAACACTTATCTACTGTGTTTACATTGTTGTTACTTTCTCATCAAGGAACGCTTCCCTCATTATCACGCTCCCGCCATCCTTCCCTCGGCCCGACATGGCTCGCTTTTCTTTCCTCGACTGCAGCCCCTTTTGTCAACGTTAACGCCGAACCGTGAATGGCCGGAGAATGGCGGACTGAGGCCAGATAATTTTGTTAATCCCCTTTGCCTAAGACCTTCAAGAGTTTAATTCATGTTGATTGTTTTGACTCCCCCTCCTCCTCCCCCCTCACTGGCAATCAATACAGCTCGTTTCAGCACTTTTTTTGCTCCGCTCAAAAACACTGATAAAAACCCCCACTGCTGTACCATTCTTCTTTAGATGCATGCATTGTATGCTTCAAAGTCATCGTGTGCACAACTAGCGCACGCACACTCTCTCTCTCTCTCTCTCTCTCTCTCTCTCTCTCTCTCTCTCACACACACGCACACGCGCACGCACGCACACACACACACACACACACACACACACACACACACACACACACACACACACACACACACACACACACACACACACACAGCTGATATT
>NC_137821.1:25745721-25789179 GCF_963921795.1 Nannobrachium achirus
ACACACACACACACACACACACACTCACGCGCACACACACACACACACTTTAGGACAGCAATGTTATAAACGCCATATTTGCGCTGCCTGCGATGCATCGTGAGCTTGTAGATCTGCCATGTTTGGCGTGCAACACTGACGCATAACTAGGTATACATCAGGCATAATCACCTCTGCCTGAATCCCTGAACCGTTTTGTAAGCCTAATCGATGCTCATGTGAGGAAATTGTCCTCACAATGTCTATTTCTCCCCGTAGTAATACAAGTACACACACACACACACACACACACACACACACACACACACACACACACACACACACACACACACACACACACACACACACACTCACTCCGTGTAGTCATCAAAACTCAAAGGCAATGGCAGCCGGTTATTTGCAGCTATAGGTCATGATGTTCTCCAGGCTTGTTGGTATACGTGTCTCCAGGGTATTTTTTCCCCTGCAGGGATGGACTGTACTGGGGATAGAGTGAAGGGTGGTGGTGGTGGTGGTGGTGGGCAGCTGATATTTCTCTTATCAGTGACCCCCAGCAGCTGTACGCCCTCTATACCCTGTATTCCACACACACATGACCCCCTTCAGTCCAGCAGACGGTCAGACGATATGAGCAAAAAATATCTCCGGGAGGAGGAGAAAAACAACGATTTGAGTCCCGCATCGTGCGACCGACCAACCAACCAGCCAGCCCGTCTGCCCGTCCGTCCCCATCTTTTTGAAGAGAACATAAAAGCGAGGAGGGGGATTAATTCCGGCTGACCATGTTTTAACCCTTGCGGGTCAGAGGTTTTTAAATGGAAAAGCGATGACACCGAAGGTTGCCAGATTAGCCACTGTGACGCCATTTATTTTCCCATTTTAGAAAGAGGGAGCTGCGGAAGGGGGCCCCGGAGAGGAGAGACCAACAGCACTTAACCCAATAGATCCGGGAACGCATTATTACGCACTATTGAAAAATAGCAGATACACAAGCTCACAGCGCGGCACCGAGTGCCGCGCTGTGAGCTTGTAGATCTGCTATTTTTGAAAATCATGAACATTTGTGTCTTTGAATATTTTTGAGCCGATTCTAAATCCTTCTAAGGTTTTTGAAAAACGCATGTTTCTACGTCAGTGGTTCTCAAACCTTTTCATGTCAAGGACCACTAGAATTACATGTATTTGGCCGCCGACCCCCGTCTCGGCGACTTTAACGAAAAATAGCAGATCTACGGGTAACATGTCATTAGGTCGAACACCCTTTGGATCGACCACCAAACTCTAACCCAAACCCTAATCCTAACCTCAGTAAAACTATGCCTAACTCTAACCCTAACTCTAAACCTAACCTCAGTAACCGTGACGCGGGTGATTATATAACCTGCCGACGGTCGCGGGTGATTATCTAACCTGCGGACGCTGTTCGACCCAACGGGAGTTCGACCTATGGGGCAGTCCCCATCTAAGAGCTTATTGTGAGCTTGTATATCTGCTATTTTTCAATAGCTTACGTATAAAATAATCCCCGGTCTTCATGGGTTAAACAAGAAAGAGAGGGAAGTGGATGTGCGAGGTAATTGTTCTCATTAGCATGATTTATGAACCATAAATTCTACGCTTTCCCAGCATTCCCTTTGAACGGGAGAAGGGGAAAATTGGATACAGAATCTGCCCTTTTTTAATGTTTAATTACCTGGTCCTAGCTGTACTGATGTTAGCACACCGGGGCAATCACTCCCAAGACTCTAGCTCTTTTAATGAAATGTGCACGGCCGCCTGTGCCCCACCAGATTTGCGGTAAACAAGTGCACAAATTATGCGTGCCAGTCGCTCAGACAGAGGTGCCTTCCCTAAGTGGCATTTGGAAAATTACCTCATACATTTTATTTGCAGGCTCGCTTTGTTCACTGAGTGGTAATTGACAGCAGTGTAATGAAATAGTAGGTAAAAACGCTGAATGTGTTTTTAAAGTCAATAACATGAAATGTAATGCCCCACTGAGCAGGAGTTTGGGATTGCAATTATGATCAATTTGATGGCGAGGGCAGCCATTTTGAATCAGCCTCACACAGAGACAATGGGTGTCTCATACAAGGTGAGCTCATAAAATAACTTCATTGGTATTTGGGCACACGAGGAGATTGAATGTAGACCAAACAAATGCACCGCTGTGTAATAGGCTCATCTCTCAGCATTTTAAAGCACCGAAGGCGCAGGATCCAACAAAAATGTCTTGCTTCCTTTTCACCGCAATAGCAAAGAAGGCACACAGGTGTAGTTGGTGCTGCGTAGCACAGCATAGTCTGCAGACAATGGCGCAGGCCTGCTGCGAAGTGACCGTAAAACACAGTTCCATCAACAATTCAGCTCAGACAGTTTTCAAATTGTTATGGTCCCCATCTCGTTGTCTTCGCTTCGCCTGCAATTTTACTCTGTGTAGAGTGGACCAGTGGTTCTCAACCTTTTCAAGCCGCGACCCCCAAAATAAGCATATATTAAGTGGGGACCCTCCACCCTGCACAAGCACTTGGAATTGTAGGAGTTGGCATTACATTTAGTTTGACTCTATCTATCCCATAGTGAAAATAGCCGATTGTTGTGAGCATGTAGATCAGCTATTTTCACAATTTCTGCCCTAATATTTGACAATTTGATTCATGTTTGACCAGAGGTACTAAAAAGGTCTTTAAAGTCCTTATATTGTCACTTTCAACATGTCCAGATACCCTTTATACACTTATACTGTATGTTGGTCTGTTTACTGTTGAGTGAGAAAATAATGTTAACATAGCTAAAAATAATTTGGGGACCCCTCTGGGGGTCCCGGCCCACAGGTTGAGAACCACTGGAGTAGACTGTCTTGGACCAAAGGACTCTGGATATTATTTTCTTTTTTTGTGTGTGCGTTTAAGGCCTTTACTGTCAATATAATCTAGTGCTATCTTGTTTTTCTCACATTTATTATTGAATGAATATTAATTCACTCCATAATTACTTAAATATTTGCATTATTTATGTGTGAAGTATTTTGCTTTAAAATAATCCCTCTAAGTAGGTTACACAGTATTAGTAAGGCCTTATTACCGAATTAGAATAGGCCTAGTTTTGTCAGCACTGGTAGCAGAAGTAAGGTGATTTCTAGAAGAAAGTTTCCTTCAGACTTTTGGCCCTTCCTATGTGGAAGCCCCCCCAGACATAACGTCGTACAGTATTGAACATGTATAGTGGATATTGGATATATATATATTGGATATATTGGATCGGCACTTTTGACCCACAAGGTGTCAGCCTCCAGGAAGAAATACAAAATACAAAGGGAATAAATAATTCTCTCATTTGCAAATCCCGCCCCATTCTGCCCTGTTACTATGGTGGTTCAATTGACCCTGGGCAGATTGTTTTTATAGTGGCAGTGAATGGGGGGGAGAGGGGGGTATTTTCATTGCCTCATTATTGCAATTTAAAGTACCAAAGGAAAAACATCTAGGTGATATTAATAAAAAGGGAAGACAAAGGCAGTAGTTACATTGCAAAATAGGGGGTTTCCCCCGAAAATATATGTTTTAATTAGTTTAATCCCAGTGGGACAGAATCATCATGGCAGATTGTTTTTAACATTGGAAATGAATGGGAAAAAAATTGTTTTTTGTGCAAAACAAAGGTAACCCTTTACTTTCCGGTACAGTAATTACATGGTAGTTACCACATAATTACAAGGTAATTACTTGGTAACCACCCCGTATTTACTGAGTAATAACTAGGTAATTACAAGGTAATTACAATGTATTTTACATAGTAATTACCTGGTGTTACCTGGTAATTCCCAGATGCATTCCTGATAACTACCAGGTAATTACTAGTAATTTAAAGCATGTACCTGGTAATTCCATAGTAACTACCTGGTAATACACTTAGCAATTACTTAGTTTATTACCCGGGTAGTTCCCTGGTATTTTCTTAGATACTACAAGGTAATTATTAGGTAATTATAAGTATTTTATTATGTATTTAGCATGTAATTATACTGTAACTACCTGGTAATACACTTAGCAATTACTAGGTGTATTACCCGGTAGTTACCTGGTATTTTCTTGTATACTACAAGGTAATTATTAGGTAATTATAAGTATTTTATTATGTATTTAGCATGTAATTATAGTGTAACTACCTGGTAATACACTTAGCAATTACTTAGGTTTATTACCCGGTAGTTACCTGGTATTTTCTTGTATACTACAAGGTAATTATTAGGTAATTATAAGTATTTTATTATGTATTTAGCATGTAATTATAGTGTAACTACCTGGTAATACACATAGTAATTACAAGGTATATTGCCTGGTATTTACCAGGTATTTTTTTTGATACTACCAGGAATTTATGAGTAGTTGCTTATGCAATTACTATATAATTACATGGTAACTACCATGTAATATACCTATTAATGTCTAGGTAATTCCTATGTATTTTCTTAGAAATTACTAGGTAATTACCGTTTAATTTCATGTTAACTATCATGTTATTTACCTGGTCCTTACCTTGATAGGTAACCCATTATAATCTGTGCATATACAAAAGTACTTACCTGGTATTTACCCAATAACTCCAAAAAGTATTTACAGGGAAATTACTTAGTAGTTACTGTTGGTTTGTACTGTAAAGTAAAGCGTGATCAATTCCATGACCTTACCTGGTAATTACTCAGTATTAACCCAATAACTACAAAAAGTATTTACAGGGAAATTACCCAGTAGTTACTGTTGGTTTGTACTGTAAAGTAAAGCGTGATCAATTCCATGACCTTACCTGGAAATTACTAAGTCCTTACCCTGTAACCAGAATAATTATGTGCCTTGCATTTAGCCAGTGTAAGTGCAACTACTGAAAAATAAGTACTTCTTTTTGGGGACCAAATGGCATCATGGCCATGGGTGGATAAAATAACCAGGCCTCAAAAATGACCAGTGTCGTTCATTTGTGTTCAGTGCATGCTTCTCCGGTGTCCGTGAGTCTGCTTCTCCCCTGGACAGCACACTGCATCTGAAATCCAGTTCCCACCCCAAGCACCAGCAAGCAACCCCACCATAACCAAGGCATGATACAACACAAATATAAATTCATTACATTAACACCTCCTCAACCACCACCAACCTTGACATAACACGCAAAAAAACAGATGAGCTGGCAAAGAGATTTCTTTATAAAATGCTGTAATGCTTTTCAATAAACAAACAAAAAAAAATCACATGTTCGACAGTGCAATACTATAAAAAAACTATTTACAAGAAGTACACAAAATGACAGTTGATTCTTCACACATTGGTTGCCAACCCCGAGTGCCCCGAGTTTATAATGGTACCCCCCAATTGCCAACCCCGAGTTCCCCGACCAAAAAAGAAAAAAACATTTTTGGACCTCTAGAAATGTATTAGGCATGATCGCGATTTTGCATGTTTAACCCCCATACAACCCCCATACAACTCAGGTAGCAGACCTCCAAGTTCACAACCGTGTAAAACATAATGGCTGCTATCTCATGAATGCCTGAACGGATTTCCAATCGGATTCTTTTGTTTGAAAGCTGGGAGCATTGTGCACACACATGGTGCATGATCTAGGCATGGGCGTGCATGATCCGTGCACTATGAATTACATGGAGTCTATGGAGACCTTGGCAACTTGGACCCTCAAGAGATTTTTTTTTAAGGCAACAAATGTGTTCATATACATATGAGTCGAACCGCTGAGATAATTTTAACACGGTTCTTATATGAAATATATGAAAAGGGTCTAGGGGAATTCAGAATGGGGGAAGAAAATGACGAACCAGCTAGGATGGGTAAATTACGTCACGCTTTACTGTTCTAAGGTTTAAGGCGCTTATGAGACCAGATGAGACCAGATGCAAGTCACTTGAGTTGGCCGGCTCAATTTTATATTGAATGAAATATAATTAGTAGGAGTAGAAATAATAGAAAATAAAACAATGTGCACAAACATACAGTACAATAATGAATGGAGATAGGTATACCATGACTCAGTGAATCCGGTTTTCAAGATTTTCTTTTCTGAGGGTTTTAATTCCTAGGGTGCACCCAACTATACTGTATTACTGACTGAATAATACCTCTCTGCCCCTGCAGAGCAGAGAGAATGTGAGTGTGAGGGTACTAATTGAACCACTAATTGTCCAGTCCTGCACTGTTCCTCACAGGGCAGTGTATGTGGTGAGTATGCGTTTGTCAAAAAGTCCAGTTCTTCTGTGTGCAGTCTGTGTGTATCACCGACCAGTACTGCACTGCCAGGGCAGTTTGTGTGTGATAATTTCCTACCACGCTGGGGACACAGACTCTGGCTCACTGACTATGGCTCTGGGTCTGCCCAAGGAGAATTCTTAGATCAGGTCTGGGTCCTTCCAATCTTGGGTTGCTTGCCACTCCTTGGTTGACCAGAGTCAGGCTGAATCAAACAGATGTGTAAAAAAAAATGACCTGCATAAAGCAAGGCCAGAGGCATCTCTGTGTTAATGTCTAAAACAATATCAGTGACACAGTTGTCGTTACATAAGGTTTCACTTCAAATACTTAATACATAAATTCAACAGTTGTTCAAACAACAAAATAAAAAATAAATCTTCCTGTATTGAGTGGTAATTCTGTAAACAGAACAAGACAATAGAATCATTACTTAAACAGTACTTACATCATTGAACAGGCTTTAAATGCATTAGTATTACAGATTACAGAATGCATTACATTAGAGAAAGAAATGCTTTACAGAAATGCATTAAAGTAAATTGCATTACACCAGGGAACTAGCATTCCATATTATGATAATGGCATAGGACAATCTGCTCCAAACTAGCTAGTTAGGCTAGCGAAAATTTGCATATGAACTAAACAACACAATAGCAACCCAGCAATTGACTACACATTGTAATGCTCCCAGCTAGCTGGCCAGGCTAGCGAAATTAGCATATGAGCTAAGCAACACAATAGTAGTACAGAAATTCCCATTACCTGACCTCTGAAACACCAGCACAAGTTAGCCACCTAGCAGCTAAGGCAAAACACTGCTTGTCACTCACCAAGGCCTGCACATGAATTCAGCACCAGCACACCAGTGCTATTCAGATGACTATGTGTTGCTCCTCACAGCAAGATAAAGTCATTAATGTTGTGCTTTCCTGCACACAACTGACAAAATAATACATAGTCTTAATCTGAAATTTGAATGCTTCTCAGCAGCTTCTCCTCTGTGCTCTGCTGTGATCTCTGCTCTCACTCTGATTGATTGGCATTAGTTTCACCTGGTGTCCCTGCACAGGCAGCAGGCTGTCATTCAGGGCAGACAGGTTTGGGGAGGCCCCTTCTGGTTGAAGGATCATTTAGCCCAGTTCCAGAAAATGGGTTAAAATGAACGGAATTATACCCTTTACAATAAATTAGTAAAATGGGCTATGTTATAAATTCCCCTCCTTGTGTCCTCAGTTTATTATTATTATTATTATTATTATTATTATTATTATTACCCTTATTATGTTTATTTTGTTCAGGCATTTTTTTGGGCAGCTCAGTTTTCTACTGAGTGTTTGGGGGGCCTGATGTTTCAGAGGTCAGTGAGGAGTGAGGACAAGTCAGGACATAAACACAGTGCCTTAATCCTGCAACTTTCAATAAGAGTGTGTTTGTGAAGACTGAAGAGTAAGTTCTTACTGCATTGTTTTCTATGTGCAGAGAATGCTGTATAATGTAATACATGACGTTTTGGCCATAATGTGTCTAATGGGAATTTCTGTACTACTATTGTGTTGCTTAGCTCATATGCTAATTTTGCTAGCCTGGCCAGCTAGCTGGGAGCATTACAATGTGTAGTCAGTTGCTGGGTTGCTATTGTGTTGTTTTAGCCTTACATTAATCCTCCCCTGTAGTTGCTTCCGCATTGATGACGTGGGATGGCTACAGGGGAGTCTTAACGCTTTGACTGACAGGTCGGGGTATGGTCTGCAAAACTGCTACTGCGGCTCTACACATGCACACATGCGAGACATATCTTCCTTACAAGTTCTGCAATGTGTATGCGACTTGTAGGGTAGCCTTGTTTATTGTATAAGTCCGGATTGTTAAATAAAATGAGTTTTTACCAAGTCTGTGTCTTTTCCAAATCGAGCTGCTCTGGTTTGGTTAAAGATGGCTGCACTTATCACGTGACGTTCATCCATTCCCCCATTCGCTCATACAAGGACATGACGTAAGTGTATACGGAAGAATGCACAATAATGCTTCCAGCCACCAACGGGCGCTGTTGCAGCTAACATTGTAGCAAACGAGGAAAAGTTGTACACTTGGTAAAAACTCATTTTATTTAACAATCCGGACTTATACAATAAACAAGGCTACCCTACAAGTCGCATACACGTTGCAGAACTTGTAAGGAAGATATGTCTCGCATGTGTGCATGTGTAGAGCCGCAGTAGCAGTTTTGCAGACCATACCCCCGACCTGTCAGTCAAAGCGTTAAGACTCCCCTGTAGCCATCCCACGTCATCAATGCGGAAGCAACTACAGGGGAGCATTAATGTAAGGCTAGTGTTGTTTAGTTCATATGCAAATTTTTGCTAGCCTAACTAGCTAGTTTGGAGCAGATTGTTCTATGCCATTATCATAATATGGAATGCTAGTTCCCTGGTGTAATGCAATTTACTTTAATGCGTTTCTGTAAAGCATTTCTTTCTCTAATGTAATGCATTCTGTAATCTCTAATACTAATGCATTTAAAGCCTGTTCAATGATGTAATTTTTTAAGTACTGTTTAAGTAATGATTCTATTGTCTTGTTCTGTTTACAGAATTACCACTCAATACAGGCCTGTCACCTGTACTGGAAGATTTATTTTGTATTTTGTTGTTTGAACAACTGTTGAATTCATGTATTAAGTATTTGAAGTGAAACCTTATGTAACAACAACTGTGTCACTGATATTGTTTTAGACATTAAAGCTGGTTGCACACTGCTGCGTTTTTCGGGCCGAATATCGGAGTGAATTTCGGAGCACGCAAATAAAAAAATCAACCTCACGTTATGTCAGTCACGTTTGCACACTGCCGCCCGTTTCGCGCACCACTCGGTCCCTTGCTCTCTCTATCTCCCTCTCTCTCCTTGTCCTGAAAAACGCATTTCGCAACGAAAAACGCAGCAGTGTGCAACCACCTTAACACAGAGATGCCTCTGGCCTTGCTTTATGCAGGTCATTTTTTTTTTTTTTTTTTTGACACATCTGTTTGATTCAGCCTGACTCTGGTCAACCAAGGAGTGGCAAGCAACCCAAGATTGGAAGGACCCAGACCTGATCTAAGAATTCTCCTTGGGCAGACCCAGAGCCATAGTCAGTGAGCCAGAGTCTGTGTCCCCAGCGTGGTAGGAAATTATCACACACAAACTGCCCTGGCAGTGCAGTACTGGTCGGTGATACACACAGACTGCACACAGAAGAACTGGACTTTTTGACAAACGCATACTCACCACATACACTGCCCTGTGAGGAACAGTGCAGGACTGGACAATTAGTGGTTCAATTAGTACCCTCACACTCACATTCTCTCTGCTCTGCAGGGGCAGAGAGGTATTATTCAGTCAGTAATACAGTATAGTTGGGTGCACCCTAGGAATTAAAACCCTCAGAAAATAAAATCTTGAAAACCGGATTCACTGAGTCATGGTATACCAATCTCCATTCATTATTGTACTGTATGTTTGTGCACATTGTTTTATTTTCTATTATTTCTACTCCTACTAATTATATTTCATTCAATATAAAATTGAGCCGGCCAACTCAAGTGACTTGCATCTGGTCTCATCTGGTCTCATAAGCGCCTTAAACCTTAGAACAGTAAAGCGTGACGTAATTTACCCATCCTAGCTGGTTCGTCATTTTCTTCCCCCATTCTGAATTCCCCTAGACCCTTTTCATATATTTCATATAAGAACCGTGTTAAAATTATCTCAGCGGTTCGACTCATATGTATATGAACACATTTGTTGCCTTAAAAAAAATCTCTTGAGGGTCCAAGTTGCCAAGGTCTCCATAGACTCCATGTAATTCATAGTGCACGGATCATGCACGCCCATGCCTGGATCATGCACGCCCATGCCTAGATCATGCACCATGTGTGTGCACAATGCTCCCAGCTTTCAAACAAAAGAATCCGATTGGAAATCCGTTCAGGCATTCATGAGATAGCAGCCATTATGTTTTACACTGTTGTGAGCTTGGAGGTCTGCTACCTGAGTTGTATGGGGGTTGTATGGGGGTTAAACATGCACAATCGCGATCATGCCTAATACATTTCTAGAGGTCCAAAAATGTTTTTTTCTTTTTTGGTCTGGGAACTCGGGGTTGGCAATTGGGGGGTACCATTATAAACTCGGGGAACTCGGGGTTGGCAACCAATGTGTGAAGAATCAACTGTCATTTTGTGTACTTCTTGTAAATAGTTTTTTTTATAGTATTGCACTGTCGAACATGTGATTTTCTTTTGTTTGTTTATTGAAAAGCATTACAGCATTTTATAAAGAAATCTCTTTGCCAGCTCACCTGTTTTTTTGCGTGTTATGTCAAGGTTGGTGGTGGTTGAGGAGGTGTTAATGTAATGAATTTATATTTGTGTTGTATCATGCCTTGTTATGGTGGGGTTGCTTGCTGGTGCTTGGGGTGGGAACTGGATTTCAGATGCAGTGTGCTGTCCAGGGGAGAAGCAGACTCACGGACACCGGAGAAGCATGCACTGAACACAAATGAACGACACTGGTCATTTTTGAGGCCTGGTTATTTTATCCACCCATGGCCATGATGCCATTTGGTCCCAAAAAAAAGTACTTATTTTTCAGTAGTTGCACTTACACTGGCTAAATGCAAGGCACATAATTATTCTGGTTACAGGGTAAACACGTAGTAATTACCAGGTAAGGTCATGGAATTGATCACGCTTTACTTTACAGTACAAACCAACAGTAACTACTGGGTAATTTCTCTGTAAATACTTTTTGTAGTTATTGGGTTAATACTGAGTAATTACAAGGTAAGGTCATGGAATTGATCACGCTTTACTTTACAGTACAAACCAACAGTAACTACTGGGTAATTTCCATGTAAATACCTTTTGTAGTTATTGGGTTAATACTGAGTAATTACCAGGTAAGGTCATGGAATTGATCACGCTTTACTTTACAGTACAAACCAACAGTAACTACTAATTAATTTCCCTGTAAATACTTTTTGGAGTTATTGGGTAAATACCAGGTAAGTACCTTTGTATATGCACAGATTATAATGGGTTACCTATCAAGGTAAGGACCAGGTAAATAACATGATAGTTAACATGAAATTAAACGGTAATTACCTAGTAATTTCTAAGAAAATACATAGGAATTACCTAGACATTAATAGGTATATTACATGGTAGTTACCATGTAATTATCTAGTAATTGCATAAGCAACTACTCATAAATTCCTGGTAGTATCAAAGAAAATACCTGGTAAATACCAGGCAATATACCTTGTAATTGCTAAGTGTATTACCACGTAGTTACACTATAATTACATGCTAAATACATAATAAAATACTTATAATTACCTAATAATTACCTTGTAGTATACAAGAAAATACCAGGTAACTACCGGGTAATAAACCTAGTAATTGCTAAGTGTATTACCATGTAGTTACAGTATAATTACATGCTAAATACATAATAAAATACTTATAATTACCTAATAATTACCTTGTAGTATCTAAGAAAATACCAGGGAACTACCTGGTAATAAACTAAGTAATTGCTAAGTGTATTACTCAGGAATGTATCTGGGAATTACCAGGTAACACCAGGTAATTACTATGTAAAATACATTGTAATTACCTTGTAATTACCTAGTTATTACTCAGTAAATACGGGGTGGTTACCAATTAATTACCTTGTAATTATGTGGTAACTACCATGTAATTACTGTACCGGAAAGTAAAGGGTTACCAAAACGGTAGCTTGCAATGGATTCAGCATCATGACAAACCCCTAGTTAGACCTCTCACATCCTACTTAAAGCAGATCTTTTTCTGTGTATTTTCCTCCTGTATAGAAAGTCGATGGGAGCCCAACTTGATTTGGCCACTGTGGGTATTTGCAGAGAGCAGATCAGGGTAGAGTTTTTATCCTGGCTAGTAGACCTAATTTCCTAACAGAATCAGTTGAAAAACTAAATAATACAATTTTGTCCAACCTCTGCCTTAATTTTACCTGACTATTGTAGCATTACTGTATCAAGATATACAGTATTTTTTCCTCTTTCATGTTGTTACTGTGCTTCTAAACATAGACCCAAAGGTGAGTTCTATTTTGAGACACAGTGGAATCCACTGGTGGGCCCTACCCTCCAAGGAGGTATTCATACATTCCTATATGTAATAGACATACTCAGAATTAATCCTTGGATGGGAGCTCTCCACACTGTTCCCAGACACCAGTGGGCGATGGCTTTATCTTAAAGAAGTAATGACCACCGTTTGATCAAAGGGGGCCGTGCTCCCAACGCCCACTGATTTCTGCCAGTGCTTGATCTGGATCGATGCGAGGGGTTAGTAGCTTGTACAGAAGCCCCAGCTTCCATGAGCTCTCCAAACCTATAGCCTTTCCATATGGAGGGAATGGAGATGGAAGTCATGGTAAGTTCATGGCTTCTTTCATTTCATTTCTCATTGTATTTGGACAGCGTGATAATCAGGCACGTGCACACATAGACATCAAAGGGGGCTTGAGCCCCTGCCCTTTTATCCGTCTGTAAAAAGTGCCCTCTGCAGGCCATGAATGCAGTTTTCACTATGGTGAAAGAAATGCAAATGCCCCTCTTTCCATGCCATTCTTGAAGGCAGCATTCAAGAGAATTGCCTTGCCCAAACTCTCCTGAACTTGAATGCAGCATCTTATGTCGAAAGAATTGCTCTCTCTGTGTAGAAATCCATGCCGTACGCCACATCTCCAGTATTGACTTGATTATGCTTAGTTCAGTGTGGTATCAAGCATTGAAAATAGCCGACCTCCAAGGAGGTCTGCTATTTTTCATATTTTTACCAAAAGGCCCTTTTAGAAATTTCAGCCCCTGCCTCTCTAACATTCTCTGCACGCCCCTGGTGATAATTGAGGGTAGGTGATATCCATGGCACCCTTGACCATAACACAGATTAGCAAAATGAAGAGCTATTCAGCGTATCATCAGATATTTTTGAGAAATATTAGAACGATTTATTCTTTCTTACTCTGAATACATTTATTTTGCCATCAACCGTCAACCGAATGATTTGATACCACCACTATATAGCGTTCTACTTGCCTTTATGATCCAAAGGCCTTTTTTATTGCTTGTCTTTAACTTTTTCTAATAACAGGCTCAATGGCATTGTTGGAGCCCATATAAATGCATCCTATTACTGTTAAAAATCTGTCTTTAGCCCAAGAACGCCAAAACAGCACAGCTCGCTCCTTTATCAGCTTACAACCCAGAGTTCTCTGGATGCTTATAAATCGAGTGAATATTGTCCATTGTGAGTTTCCTGTTATACTCTCCCGCCAAATAAGAATAACAAGAAAAGACCCATAATTATAGATTTTACTGCGGCTTGAGAACTCCCCCCCCCCCCCCCCCCCCCCCCCCCCCCCATTAATGGAAAATATGGTAATTAGCTTTTCATATTCCCTCATATATTGGGGTGTAGGGGGGTCGATATAACTTATTCATGACAGAGAAAACAAGGATGGCTGTTGTCCATTTTCTTTAGCCATGCTTGATGGAGGTGGAGACTCGCCTGATTCGAACAGCCATTGAGCCTTGCCCCCTTCTCTTCCTTTTCTGTGAGGTTCCCAGGGGCGCCACAAGGGGGGGGGGAAGTGCGACTGAGTTACTAGGGCCCAAGGTGGAGGGGCCTGTCTTTAGCTATTGAAAAATAGCAGATATACAAGCTCACAGCGCAACACCGAGTGTTGTAGATCTGCTATTTTTGAAAAGTCGTGAAAATGTCTTTGAATATACTGTACAGTATGTACTTTTAAGGGAAAATTTGTAACTAAAATTTTGCTTCTGGGGTCCCTGGAGGCTGGAACTAAATATTTTGAGATGGGGGGGGGGGTCCGTGGCTAAATACATATCATTTTGGGGGTCCTTCACATGACAATAATTGAGCACCATTGACATAAAAACGTAGGTTTTAAAAAAAAAAAACCTTAGAAGGATTTGAAATATTCAGACTCGCACAAATTTTCACGATTTCTCAATAGTTAAAGCACAAAATGTGAGTGAATCCTTGTACCCAGGGAACCCAGAATTTGGTGCGACACCCCTGCTGGAGGTCCCCGCCGGATATGAATCTACGGCGTCATTATCGGGGCACCGTTTCATCAACGCGGGAGTCGAGCAGAAAGGATTCCAAGTGGGAGTGTAATCAGTTTGAGGGATGAGGGGTTTATGCCAAACAAAATGAAATTACGCCGCGCCTCTTGAGTGACATCTACAGGCAGGGGCGTCACACCAAATTCTGGGCCCTGGGTACAAGGATTCACTGTGGCCCCCCATGAATGTTAACTATTGAAAAATAGCAGATATACAAGCTCACAGCGCAGCACCGAGTGCCGCGCTGCGAGCTTGTAGATCTGCTATTTTTGAAAAATTTAGAAATGTGTGCAAGAAAACGTATGTTTCTATGTCAGTGATGCTCAAACTTTTTCATGTCAAGGACCCCCCAAAAAAATTATATGAATTTGGCCACGGACCCCCATCTCAAAATATTTAGTTCCAGGGACCCCCCCCCCCCCCCCCCCCCCCCCCCCCCCTGGAAGTAAAACTTGAGTTACAAATGTTCGCTTAAAAAATACATATTCAAAGATTTTCACACATTTTCACAACTTTTCAAAAATAGCAGATCTACAAGCTCAGCGCGGCACTCGGTGCCGCGCTGTGAGCTTGTAGATCTGCTATTTTTCAATAGATAAAGTTATTAGGGCCCCTCCACCTTGGGCCCCAGTAACTCAGTCCCATTTTCCTACCCCTTGTGACGCCCCTGTTTACAGGCGCGCTCTACCTGCAGCCGCCACGTGTTTACCAAGAACACTGAACAAGCAAAAGCATGCATGGTTTCAGGCACGCGCGCACACAGACATCAAAGGGGGCTTGAGCCCCTGCCCTTTTATCTGTCTGTAAAAAAAAGTGCCCTCTCCAGACCATGAATGCAGTTTTTACTATGGTGAAAGGAATGTAAATGCCCTCTTTACATGCCATATACCTGAAGGCAGCATTCAAGAGAATTGCTTTTGTCCAAACTCTCCTGAACCTGAATGCAGCGTCTTATGGTGAAATAATTGCCCTCTCTGTGTAGAAATCCATGCCGTTACTTAAGCCACATGTCCAGTTTTGCCTTTTTTTATATAGTTCAGTGTGGTATCAAGTTCCGAAAATAGCCGACCTCCAAGCTCACAATGCGACACGTTGTGAGCTTGAACTATTTTCGATCTTTTCACCAAAAGGTCCTTTTAGAAATGTCAGCCACTGCCTCTCTAACATTCTCTGCACGTCCCTGCATGGTTTTGTTTGCAGCAATGCCATAAACACTCCTCTCCCCACCCTCTGTAAATGCACACAAACACCCCACCCCCGTTCTTAGTGAGGTGCTTGTAGTGAAGTGTGATGGCACCTTGCTCTTAGAATATGAATCAGGAAATGCTTGATGTATTTCATCGCCATCCCCTTAAATGCCTTTCAATGCACCACCACATCCAGCCATTTTGGTGTTATGGCTCCGACTAAATTGTCTTGTGGCGTCAACTTGACAATTGGTCATTGTCTGTCAGTGCTCGGGTCCAATTCTTGGGGATTAGTTCTCAATTAAAGGTTATTATGCCTCTATACTGGAGGTCATGTGGCCCCAGTTTGAACTTGCTGGAGTGCCAGAGGATAAGCGAATGACCCCATGGAGAGATAGACGAGGCTGGAGGAATAAAGGGTGTAAAAGAAGAAGAAAATCCTACTGTTTGCCATCCTCAGCATTCAATGGGGGGAAAAAAAAGAAGATCCATGAAGGGTAAAAACACACCCCAGTCGGGCAATCCATAAATTAAGAGTTAAATCTGGTGGCTCAGTTAGCAATGGAGCATCAGTGCCAGTGGCAGTGCCACCGGCAGACTGTGTGGGTGAGGATGGAGGCTTCTTCGCTAATGAAGAGGCGGCAGAGTAGGACGTGGGGGGCGACGCAGCGAGACGGAACAACGCGCTGTCGTCAGCGTAGAGGCAGAGGCTGTCATACGGCACTCTGATCATTACTTATCCTGCAGACGTCCAATGTCACGCATATCATCCCCAGGTATGCCCTTCATGGGGATGTCGGGTATCCTCCGCTGGCTGCAGCCCTCGCTTAATAATAACAGTAGGCAATTACAGCACAGTATGTACTAGGGCATTAACGACTTGTGTTTTTTGCAAGTCGACGAAAGTTGAGTTGAAGTCGACTTTATCGCTTGATGACGTCATCACGTCACACTCAGAAAAAGAAAAATAGCCGATCTACATGCTCACAACGCCTCGCATCGCAAATGTACCAAATGTAACGCATCAATTCTCAGTGCTTGTCAGGGTGGGGGTCCCCAGTTAAAATATGATTATTCTGGGGGTCGTGGCCTGAACAGGTTGAGAACCGCTCTATTATTGGATCATTCTGTCCTTGACAATAAGCAATTGTACTGTTTGAATGCTGTACAGACGCACACATGGAGCAAAAATAACGATAGAAAAAAATACAACGATTTGTTTTTTTTACTTCGACTTTCGACTTTCTCTGGTGGGAGACGACTTGTGTAAAGAAGTCGACTGAGTCGGCTTGTCGACTTTTACGTTAATGCCCTAGTATGTGTGCAGGCATCCGCAAACACGCACTAGTGGTGTTCAAGGCTGTGTCCCACAGGGGGGCAAAAAAATAAAAGGCATTAAGAAAATGTATATTATGATTATTAATTTAAACCTGTCATCCCTATACTTCGGGCATGACATTATTGTGAAAAACGTTTTGAACATGAGCTTGTAGATAAGCTATTTTGAATGTTTTTCTTTTCTTTTTTTTTCTTTTTTTTAAGCCATTTCCCAATAGCCAGAGGCTATGGCTATTTGGAGGTAGGTGGCATTGACACGTTTGGGAAACCCTGCACTAGCACACACATGCGTCACAAATGCAGTGGTGTAAAGTAACTAAGTACATTCACGTAAGTACTCTACTTAAGTACAATTTGGAGGTATTCGTACTTTACTTGAGTATTTCCAATACTTTCACTTCTACTCCACTACATCTCGGATCCAAATATTGTACTTTTACTCCGCTACATTTATTTGAAAACTTTAGTTGATAGTTACTTTGCAGGTATACATTGTAATATTATAAAAGATACATGAACCACTTTAGCCCCATTTTATGCCTAGGCTGTTTGAAAATAGCCGATCTACAAGATCACAACGCGTTGCGATGCTACGTGCTGTGAGCTTGTAGATCTGCTATTTTCAAACATTTTTGTACTTTTACTTTTGGTACTTGTAAGTACATTTTGATCCCAATACTTTCCTACTTTTACTCAAGTACATTTTGAATTACAGACTTTTACTTGTAAGGGTGCCCACACACCAAAATACCTAGAGTGGAATCCGCCAATGCATTTCAATGAGAATGGAGCGATGGCATGAAACCGCTCCATTCTCATTGAAATGCATTGGCAGATTCCACTCTAGGTATTTTGGTGTGGCTGCAGCCAGAGTATTTCTATATTGCAGAATTGATACTTTTACTTAAGTAAAACATCTGAGTACTTTTTCCACCACTGCACAAATGCATGCTTAACCCATTCAGAACGGGTACACATTATTAAGTATCATTATTTTATGCTTTAACTATTGAAAAATAGCAGATATACAAGCTCACAGCGCGGCACCGAGTGCCGCGCTGCGAGCTTGTAGATCTGCTATTTTTGAAAAAACGTGAAAATTAGAATTTTGACACGATTCTATAAGTGTCTTTTGAATCCTTCTAAGGTTTTTTTAAAAACCTATGTTTCTATGTCAGCAATCTGGCCAGCCATCGTCAAAGAAAAGGTCCTTTTCACTTCTGTTCTTGAGAGACTACCATGTCAGTGGTTCTCAAACCTTTTCATGTGAAGGACCCCCAAAATCATATGTATTTGGCCACGGACCCGCATCTCAAAATATTCAGTTCCAGGGACCACCCAGAAACAACATTTTTTTTTACAAACGTTCGCTTTGAAAATACATATATACAAAGATTTGCACACATTTTCACGACTTTTTCAAAAATAGCAGATCTACAAGCTCGCAGCGCGGCACTCGGTGCCGCACTGTGAGCTTGTATATTTGCTATTTTTCACTGGTTAAAGCATTCAATAGTTCTAGGCCTAAACACGAATACACTGTTAGTTCGCACGCACACCAGACAGCAGAGGAGGCAAACAAACACTGCCTCCACCTCCCTCTGCCTTTGTGTTAGGGAGGGAAGATAAATATCCCCATAATAGAAAAGGGCTGCTCTTGATGCATTTTCAACAGTCCACTGCTTCAATTACACATATTTACTTACAAGTCTGAATTTATTTTCTGCTTGCTGCAGTCCGATTTGTTTTGAATGGTAAATGAAAAGGTCCCCAGCATTATTGTGGTGATATTTTAATGCGCCGCCTCGACTATATAGCTCGCTCACCGGTGTCAAGTATTTGAACTTTTTAAATGCAAATTGTTTAATAAATCACACAACCACAAACAAAAAAATGGTGTGTGCGTGCATGTGAATGTGAATGCGAGGGCATTGCGGCCACGTTTTCATCCTGAAAGGAACAGTTTATAAATGGATACCTAGTTAGGGATAGAGACCGTCCGCCACAACAGGATCCTGTGCTCAGGATAGGGGGGATTAGGAAGGTTGCCGGGATATTATTCACCCCGGTCATACGACTCGGCGGCACGCCGCGGGAGCGTGCGACGACGCAGTCACGCTATTGCTCTCCCAACTGCAAATGCGGGCATTATGCAAAGCTATCTTTTGAGCCGCGGCTAGATTTCATGGGGACTGTATGTATATGATGTCGGCGTGCGGGGGACGCGGCTGAGCGGGCATGCTGCCGGGGGTTGGGGAGGCATGCTTATTGAGATCGTTGATTATGCTCCTGTCTAAACTCTGGCCCCCTCTCTGTGACAGAGCCGTTAGCGGGCTGTCACCCTGTTCAGAGACCGTGCATGTGCTCTGTCTATGCGTTTACCGTTGGACTGCAAATGCCAGGCACGTGCACACATAGACACCAAATGGGGGGCTTGAGCCCCTGCCCTTTTACCCTGTCTGTAAAAAGTGCCCTCTCCCAGACCATGGATGCAGTTTTTACTGTGGTGAAAGAAATGCAAATGCCCTCTTTTCCATGCCGTATACCTGAAGGCAGCGTTCAAGAGAATTGCCTTGTCCAAACTCTCATAAAACTTGAATGCAGCATCTTATGTTTAAAGAATGGCCCTCTCTGTGTAGAAATCCATGCTGTTAGGCCACATCTCTAGTATTCACTTGATTATTCTTAGTTCAGTGTGGTATCATGCACCAGAAATAGCCGACCTCCAAGCTCACAACGCGTCGCAGCGCGGCGCGTTGTGAGCTTTTTCAATATTTTCACCAAAAGGCCCTTATAGAAATTTCAGCCCCTGCCTCTCTAACATTCTCTGCACGTCCCTGGCAAATGCACCGCATACACGGGGTAGTTGGCCAATAGCGCCCTGGTCTGCAAAGATGTGTTCATAATTGTTGGGTTTGTTTAACAGAAAAATAAAACTGGTGATTATGTTTGTTTATTCATAATGGTGAAGGTTGGGTTCATGGTAACATCAATGGCTGCTCATCATTGCTGCAGGACCACAATGCTCCGCAAATAAACCAGAAGCTTTATTCAAGGCAAGGCCGAGCGAGACCAGGGCTGTGCAAAGTCACATTGCCAAATTGATCGCCCGTTTAAAAGGATTGTGGCTTTTACAAGGTTTGGCCTTCAGTTGAGTGCAAATCGAGTGCCCACTGTATTAAAGCGGCAAGACCAGGCAGCGCTGATAGATTACCTTTGGCCACTCTGTTTAATTGTCAGACTTGGGTGGCAAACCTGTTAAAAGAAAAGGGGAGGGGGGGGGGGGGGGGGGGAATAGGAGAGAGCTAAATCGAGAATGTTAAATATTGAATTGATTGCTGGGGGGCTAATGAAATTAACAATGCAAGTAAACAGCCTCCTGCGTGTGCCAGTGTCATCCCCCCCCCCTCTCTCTCTCTCTCTCTTTCTATCTCTCGCTCTCTTTTTTCTCTGTTTCTGCCACCCTCCCCCATCCCCCCCTCTCTCTCTCTCGCGCGCAGTGGCGTCAGTTCAGAAAAAGCTAAGGTATGGCAACCTGACTGGTGTCTTGCACACGCGCCTTCGCGCGCGTGCAAGACACCAGTCATGTTGCCATACCTTAGCAACAGGCGTGATACATTTATTTTAAGAAGTACATTTCATTTTCCCCCCCCCGTTTCTACGGTTTCTTGGGCTGGATATGGTAGCCTGGAAGAGATTGTTCAAGTGCAGCTAAACTTGGCATGTTAGTAAATGTGCCACAATTAACAATAATGCATTGCACCTGTGCAGCTGACCTGCGGAAACTGGGAATATACCATTTTGTCAAAGATGGGGAGAATATAATTATAATACCTTGTTAAAGTGACCATTTTGTAAAATTATGCATTTGTAGTTATTTTACTGTAATTTAACAACATAATAACCAGAACAGATAGACAAAGAGACGTTCATGGATTTACATTTAAAAGTACATTTTATTTTCCCCCCCTGGACCCAGGGTATGGCAGCTGCGTACCCCTGCCATACCCAATTGACGCCCCTGCTCTCTCGCTCATTGGCTCGTGGTAAAGGAGAGCTTCGGGGCTGTGTGTGCGTAGGGGAGGTCGGGACGGAGGTGTGCGTGCACGTGGCCATGCGCGGCGGAGGGGTTTACAGGGGGTGATCCAAGGTCGGCCCTGCTTTAGTAGGAACATCATCTCTCTCTCTCTCTCTCTCTCTCTCTCTCTCTCTCTCTCTCTCTCTCTCTCTCTCTCTCCCACCAAAACCTCACCACCACATCCCCTCCTCCTCCTCTTTTTCTCCACCTCCCCCACCCCCCCCGCTCTCTCTATCCTGGCCAACCTCTATCTGTACCATGCTGCATCAGCTCTATACTATCATTTACCATAATCCTCTTCCCTGCCTTAAACTCGGGCCAAGCGGTGAAACTGAACCCCCGAGGCTTCATAGGGAAAGTAAAGTTTAATTCTTAACTCGTTTAAACCGGGTACGCATTATTATTATTTTTTTTTTAATATAATTTTTATCCCACAATTTTGTTACCCATTTTCTCCCCGTGCCAATTGCCTATGTAATCCTGGGCTCTGCTCTCCCGCAACGAAGGAACGCGTTATTCCAACCAGTTCCTTTCCCCCTCCATCAGGCGCCCTGGCTGGCCAGGGGGAGGCATTATTGAGACCAGGATTACTGCATGTTTTTGTGAGGGTATCAACCCTAGGAGACACAGGGAGAACATGCAAACTCCACACAGAAAGGCCCTATCGCCAACCCCACCTAGGGTGTGGGCGCTGATGACGCGTAGGGAGGAACACGCCCCCCAGCGCCCACAGCGTCCCCCGGCAGGAATCGAACCCAGGACCTTCTAGCTGTGCCACCGTGCCCCCCGGGTACGCATTATTACGCATTATTTTAGGCTTTAGCTATTAAAAAAAATAGCAGATATACAAGCTCACAGCACGGCACCGAGTGCCGCGCTGTGAGCTTGTAGATTTGCTATTTTTGAAAAAAACTTGAACGTGTGTGCATGAAGTCTTTGAATATTTTGACCCGATTCTTTGTCTCTTCTGTATTCTTCTATGGTTTTTTTTTTTCTTTTTAAACCTATGTTTCCATGTCAGTGGGTGAGTGGGCTCAAACCTTTTCGTGTGAATGACTCCCAAAATGATATGTATTTGGCCACAGACTCCCATCTCAAAATATTTAGTTCCAGGGACCCCCCAGAAGCAAAAAAATTGAGATACAAATGTTTGCTTTAAAAATACATATATTCAAAGATGCACAAATTTCCATTACTTTTCAAAAAAAGCAGATCTACAAGCTCACAGCTTGTAGTGTGTGTGAGCTTGTATATCTGCTATTTTTCATTTGCTAAAGTATAAAATAATCCCAGGCCTAAAGGGGTTAATAACGAGGGAATCGAGACATTTAATAGGACGACTCTCGCTAGCAGTATCTCTCTCTCTTAGGAACTAGCTTCTTTTTTGTATAACGAAAAAGCTGTCAGATATGGACAACTTCAAAACAAATATATTGTTTTGCTGTACTCCACTACAGAAACATGGCGATGATGCTCAGCCTCTTTGTAAAAGCAGTGATTGAACAGCAGGGGAGATTTTACAAATTGTTGTTTCTACAGTCAGGGAGGGGCGTCACACCAAATTCTGGGCCCTGGGTACAAGGATTCACTGCGGGCCCCCCAGGAATGTTAACTATTGAAAAATAGCAGATATACAAGCTGACAGCTTGTAGATCTGCTATTTTTGAAAAATGGTTAAAAATGTGTGCAAGAAACCTATGTTTCCATGTCAGTGGTGCTCAAACCTTTTCATGTGAAGGACCCCCAAGATGATATGTATTTGGCCACGGACCCCCATCTGAAAATATTTAGTTCCAGGGACCCCCCCCCCCCCCCCAGAAGCAAAATTTGAGTTACAAATGTTCGCTTAAAAAATACATATATTCAAAGATTTAAACACATTTTCACAACTTTTCAAAAATAGCTAAAGTTACTAGGGCCCCTCCACTTTGCCCCCCCCCTGACGCCCCTGTCTACAGTACATGAAATGGCTCAGTGTGACATAATTCTGTCAGCGCAGGCTTAGTTCTAGCAGTTTTCTCAGATGGAGATGTTGTTTTTGGCTGCATGGTGCTGTAGGAACTAGGAAGCTAGCTGGGGTTTCAGCTTCACCGCGTTTGTATGGGTAAGCCCCCCCCCAGCACACACACACACACACACACACACACACACACACACACACACACACACACACACACACACACACACACACACACACACACACACACACACACATATACACACACCAGAAGAGATCTGCAGCAAAGCCAGTGGAAGCCAGGACAAGTAGCTCAGCCCTATTACACATTCTTCTCGGGGGCAGCACTGGACAGCTGGCACAAACATCACACGGAAACAAACACACACGGAAACAAACACACACGCACGCACGCACACACACACACGCACGCACGCATGCACGCACGCATGCACGCACACATGCACACTGTACATATGTACTAATTTAATTTACATGCATGAATCAACACTGTATGCATACGCACGTTTTCTTTCACTTATGTGCATGGATACACCGTCTGTACACACGTACACACACACTCACCAACACAAATACACACGCACGTACGCACGCGCGCTCTCTCACACACACACACACACACACACACACACACACACACACACACACACACACACACACACACACACACACACACACACACACACACACACACACACACACACACACTATATATATATATATTTACATCACTTGTGGGGACATTACATAGACTTCCATTCATTTTTATGCAAGTCCTGTGGCCTTACCCTAACCTCTATCCCTAAACCTAACCCTAATCCTAAACCTAAACCTAACCCTAACCGTTGTGGGGACCTATACTATTTTGTCCCCACACTGTCTGAGGTCCCCTGCAGGTGACTGTGTGAACATGCGTTTAGTCCCCATAAGTATAGCTAGACAAACTCTCTCTCACACACACACACACACACACACACACACACACACACACACACACACACACACACACACGCAGAACTCCCATAAGCCAGGTTACCACAGCGTGAACCAGTCCAGTTGGTGGGCAGTATTGGCTGGGAACCGGGCCCAGCAGCAGTGCCCGGGTTTCAGGGCTCTCTCTCCCTCTCTCTCTCTCTCTCTCTCTCCCGATGAGGACAGCCTCTTAGCAGATGTGCATCTCGGGGGCCCAGACATAAATCCTGTTCGACTGCTGCTCCCATGAAAAGAGAGAAGCTTAACAAATCAATTTCGCCCCCATTAATCTGCTTTGCCTCCCTTTTGTCATTCCCTCTCCTGTCTTTATCTGCAGTCTGTAAACTGTGACTTACACCCAATGATTTAAAGCATCCGTTGTTGTTTTTTTTGACTCACTTATAGGATGTTAAATCTACCGCTTCAAAGCCTTAATTAACGGGTAGGGAACTCAGTGTTTTCGCTCTGACCCAGTGTTGACGCCTTAGTTGGAGGGGCTCCGTGTTTGCCAGTGAGGTAAACAACATCCAGCCATATTGTTTTTTCTTGCCGCCAGGCTTTTTAGCATCACTCACAGCCATTGGTGGCAACCGTCTTGGCAGGTTGGGGTCCAAATCCCCTTGTTTCGCTAACAAAAGCCGTATATTCACAGTTTGTTGTTGGGGTGCATGAATATTCATGCACTATGGCTTGGCTGAATGTGAACTCATAAAAAAAAAAACAGACATTATTAGTTCTTTTTTTTTCTGCCTGTAACATCTTGCCTATTTTAGGAAGGGTGGCTTTAGAGCGTGACTAGTTAGTCACGCTCTAAAAAATTTACTGAATTTCTCTCCTATGCTAATAATGAATAATCTCAGACTACTGGCTAGCCCCCCCAACACAGTATCCTGCTCGCTAAAAAAAAATATTTTTGATTTTTTTTTAATCTTTTTGATTTTCATGTTGTATCACCTTTAAAGAAAAAAAAAAAAAAAATCCAATAAAATACAAATAAATAAAAAAAGTAACTGAATTAACTTAGTTACCTCATTTTAAAAGTAGGCGAGGGTTACTAGGGTAAAAGTGGCACAGTATGAAACAAGATAGATATTGGGGCGCCCGCTGGCCTACTGGTCCAGGCGCATACCACATAGCCTTTGAGCAGCCTGCAGCAGGTCGCTGGTTATAGATTTCCAGAGCCCGACCAGATTTGCTGCGTGTGTATAATAAACTTTAGAAGTCTTTGAAGTTTTTGGATATTTTTGTAACAAGCCCATTTAAATGTCATTATTCCACCTGCATTATTTATTTTAGAAAAAGTGATTACAGGTAGATACACAACTAGTTACCAAAACGTAGTGAAGTTGCTTAATAACAAATTAATACAAACTTTAGTTCATTTTGGTATTTATTCTTTTGCTTTAGCTGACCACACAGTTTGTGTTTCTAATAAACTGTGTTGTCTGTTAGTGTCATCCACTGAAAATAGTAGATCTACAAGCACACAACATTGCGAGCTTGTACTTGTCAATCTTCATTATTAACTCAGCGGGTGCCCACGAGGTGTCTACACGCCAATCTCTTTGATGTCTCTGGAGGCCCACGACGCGTTGACGTGTTTACTGTATTTACAGTATTAACTTTAAATCTCACCGTTACGTTGGGGCTGCGCCTGGATGTAGCCCATTAGCCGCTAGTCGCTTCGAGTCGACGCTGAGAGCATCGCGCGGCCGTTTTTCTCCGTATACTCCAATGCATTTCCCCATCTTTAACGCCCTTTATCTCTGATGTTTGTTTTATGGCTAAAACTGTGGCGTGGTGCGGCAAAATGTCCAAATTTTGATCGGCAATGAACAGCTATGATCAACACTGGCCCATACAGTAAGTTACACAATAACATCCTGTCTGCGCTCATGTGACCAAGTGACGTCATGATGCATGCATTGACGCAGCAGGGCCGGATTCAATACAATGGTGGTGGGCCAGGGCAGCGAGAGGGGATAAATGGGGCAATCCAGGGGCACCCGATGTGTTAATCAGGCGTTACAGTTCAAGGCCTCTCGCAGTGGATTCTCTTTATCTGTCCTAATTGCCCTACTGGCAGACATTACATATAAACTGTGATCAAAGCTAACGATAGACCCAGCTCTGGCATCGATGTCTTGGTATTCACCTAGAAACCATACTATACGTCTTCACAACCGTGGAGTTCTAAGACAGGGGTTTTCAAAGTGGGTGACGGTGCTTGTAGATCTGCTGTTTTCACTAGTTTAGTACATTTTATAGATGAGAAATACAAAACAAACGGTTTTGGACATACAAGGTTTCCACCCGACAACGACGATATGCTATAAATATAAGGTGCTGTGAGTGAAAATTATAATGTAGGGGTGCCTCGGATTAAAAAAAAATATTCATGGGGTGCCCTGAGACAAAAAAGTTTGGGAACCCCTGTTCTAAGAGAACTTTAAACTAGGATATACATTTTATCTGCATACTGTGGAGCCAATTTCACACAAATCTCATGATTATGTTTATACAGAGACAATTTCCAAAGTATTTACACCACTTGCAAGGGCCATGTCTCACTTTGTGGATTGCAGTAGCATATAGTGCATTTGTATGTTTCATAATTTAGTTTTTTCTGTACCTGTACCTCAACATAGTGATTCATACAAACTCCTCCATTTCAAATAGAGCCCGGCCGATGCCATATTTTTGGACCAATAACGATGTTTGCAGATGGAGAGTGCTAGACCACCGATTGCCGATGTTTAACTGATGTTTTGTAATAATATAAAAATATAATAAATAGCCTAAATTTCAAAAACGTCTTGCCTTCAAAACCTTTTTTTCCTTTTTTTAACCAATGGTCCGGGGACTACCACTGGTCCTTTAGGGGTTTCCAGGTGGTCCCCAGCTAAATGATGGAGATTTGGTAACCAAATGGACCCTTATAAGATCTTTAACTCTAAAATGAAACCAAATGGATCCTTTCGGGCAACGACAATATATTCTAAGTTTTGGGTGTCATCAAATGGTGGTCTAATGTTACTTATAAAAACGACCGATGCATCGGGGAGATAATGACCGATGTCCGATGCTGACATCGGGGTCCAAAAATGACCGATACATCGGTTCGACCGATACATCGGTCGGGCTCTAATTTCAATCTTCTATCAGCAATCATTGATCATCTGTTCTTCAATACTGTTTTTTTAAGACCAGGCAGCGAGTGCTGTCACCTGGTAGGCATCTTCCTCCTACCCCGTAGCAAGGTGAAAAATAGGGGAAGCGCTCACTATCCCGACTATCCGCTGTTCCGACATGGTCGGCAGGTTAGTTACTTAGCGTCGGCAGGTTAGTTACTTAGCGTAAGGCAGGTTAGTTACTTAGCGTAAGGCAGGTTAGTTACTTAGCGTCGGCAGGTTAGTTACTGAGGTAAGGTTTACTGAGGTTAGGTTTAGGGTTGGGGGTAGAGTTAGGGTTATAGTTTTAGTGTCGGAATACCGGACCGTCGGAACTCTGATGCGGACCCGAAAAATAGTACATGAGGATTGGAAATGGCATTTAGTTCAACAGTTCTATTTTGAGTGCTCTTCCCTGTGATGTCTTTTGAGATTTCGGTCAGGGGTCATTTCCACTCATCATAGACTATGTGGCTTTCCTCTGTATAGTGACTGCGGCAAAGACGGAAACAAAGCATGTCGAGCATGATGACACCTACAGTAGTACAAGTTTTAGACGATGCTTGCGCCTTGATTTGCAACGAGACGAAATTCCTTTGATCCCGATTTATACTTACAACAGGGGTCTTCGACAGGGGGTCCGGGACCCCTAGGAAGTCCCCAGAGTTACTACAGGGGGTCCTCCAAATCTTTGAGGGATAGAAACCTTTTTTTATCCTTTTTTATATTAACACTTATGTTGCAATGATTTTTTCCGGCCAATGTCCCGCGTTGCCATGGTTACCATAGACTTCCATGTAATTGTGCAAGTGTGTAAAAAGTGCACGCCCATGCCTAGATGATGCACCACGTGTGTAGATGCTGTTCACAGCTTTCAAACAAAAAAATCCGCTTGGAAATCCGTGCAGGCATTCATGATTTATCAGCCATTATGTTTTCTTCAGATGTAAACAAACATGGCTGCCATGTTTGAAAGAATGGGTTGGTATGGGGGTTAAACATGCAATTTCGCGATCGCGATCATGCCTAATACATTTCTGGAGGTCCAAAGAAAAAAATTTTTTTTTCAAAAACGGCCCAAACTCGGGAAACTCGGGGTTGGCACAGCACTAGTACCAATACAAACTCGGGGTTGGCACCATATGTGTTAACCACTTGAACCCTAGCGTCCATATTCTGAGAACTTTAGCCAAACATAGCTGATCTACAAGCTCACAACGCCTCGCGCTGCGAGGCGTTGTGAGCTTGTAGATCAGCTATTTTTGACCAAGAGCTTTGGTGTAGAGGGGAAAAAGAGCAGACTAAGTACAGAGTGAAAGGTCAAGTTTATTAAGTATTGGCGTTCAAGTGGTTAAATATCTGAAAACACAAATTGACATGAATCCAAAATACACTGATGAACAGGTTGTGGGGGTCCCTGCTTCATCTCTCTCTCAACTAAGGGGTCCCTGGCCTGAAAACTTTGAAGACCCCTGACTTACAACCTGTTTTCAGCACATGACACCATCGTAACAATGGAGCATAAATTAAACATTAGCACTTTACAAAATGAATTTGATTTGAATTACCCCTAAGAATGGATTTTTGTCGACTGGTAGTTGTGACAACTGAAGAGGTTTCATGTAATATTTAACAAAAAATAAATAAACCTCAAGGCACAAAGGTACAATCGATGAAGGCCACTTTGAGTGGCATTTTCTGAAAATGGATTTTGTAGCAAAGCAAACAAAGCAGATACTACCAATATATATACAAAAGCTAGTCCTGGTATGTAATTTTGGGAAAGTGAAATGGCTGTATTCATGTTACATTACCTTTCACTGAAGTTCACTAGCACAATAAAAATCAATAGTGCTGCCAGTTGGCAAAATAGGCAGAAAGAAATTACAGAACGAACAGGACACATTTTCATAGCGATAGAATCAGCTTCGTTCATGTGCTAAACGTGTGATTTTGAAACCATGTCATCCCCTATACAATGAGAGTGACTGTACTCTAGTTCCTCAACAATCACAGACATCAATCATAAAAATGATCCACAATATTTTGACTTGCAGTACTGTATATCATGCACTAGGGTATTCACGAATAGTGATGTTTAGTATTCGAATTATTCGACCTCGAAGTATTCGAATAGTCGAATATTCAACAGGACTGGCCAAACTGTCAAATATTAAGTACCGTAAGCAACAGGCGAACATTGTGAAAATAGCCGATCTACATACATGTAGATCTGCTATTTTCACAATATTTATCTGCGGAACCGAGTCACGTTAAATGTAATACCTACAATTGCTTGTCAGAGTGTGGGTCACCAGTTCAAATATGTTTATTTTGGGGGTCACCTCCAAGATTCCCATGTACCTGACAAACTACTTCTTAAAGGTCAAGGATGTTCACGACCACAACACCAGAGGCAGCTCCACTAATCATCATCAACGTAGATTTAACACTAAACAAGGCTCTAACTCGTTCTCCTGCTACACCATCAACATGTGGAACGCCCTTCCTCAAGCCCTAAAGGAGAGCAAATCCCTAGCCTCCTTCAAAATTGGTATGAAAAGTCACCTTCAGACAGCTGCTACCCGTGACTTGTAAATAGACTAAGCCTAAGCCCCCATGCCCCCCCCCCCCTTTTTTATTATTATTTTTTCTGCCTTTGTATTTGATGTCATGCTTTTGAAACTGATATTATCCTAGATAAAGTACTATGTTCTATCCGTCTGTCTTTCAATGTTATATGAGATACTTAAAGTGTGGTTCCTGTGGAAATAAGCCTCGGCTTTCTAGGATCTCCTTTTAGTTGACCTTGTACCAGTGATTTGTACTGTCATGAAACTGTACTTTTTTCCATTGCAAACTTCTAATAAATTCTTCAATCAATCAAACGGCCTAAAAAGGTTTGAGAACCCCTGGTATTAACAAATTCATCCACCAGGGGCATTGACAACTCATTCTTATGACTTCCTATCTAGCCAAGCTTTATAAACTATATATTTTTAAAAGAGAAAACAATAAAATAATAAAGACAAGCGAATATTCGACTTTGCGGTGACCAACGTCGAATAGTGACTTTGATATTCGAATATTCGAATATTTGGTGAATGCCTTATCATGCACTCAAAGTTCTACCAAAGTTGAAGTTCCATTTCAAAAACCCCACACAACAACAACAACAACAACAACAATGTATGTCAAGAGTGTTCTGTGGTAGTGACTCACCACTGAAACCCCACCTGAACCTCCTATTTACATTATATTTTTTGAAAGCTGCTGAGCGTGCTGCTTGACGATGTGGAGATTGATTTTTCAGCTCCTGCTGCGTACGGAGATCCCGCGCGACTCTATCCATCTCTCTTTGTGAATTTGTGTGTTTGAACTCAAAAGGTAGAGTAGCCAGGGAAGGAAAGGCAGCCGCGCTCTCAGCCACTGCACGGCCTTGCCTGCTTATCCAGAATATCCACCCCATACATGTGTAATGAGTACCTTATGATGCCGTGAGTCCAAGGCTTACGCACTGCCGTCTCTTATCCAAGGCTGGTTGTAACAGTGTTTGCTTTTCATGACTAGGGTGGGTCTAACTAATCTCTAGTATTTTGTACTTAAAGCAGGGGTCTTCAACGTTTTCAGGCCAGGGACCCCTTAGTTGAGATAGAGATGAAGCATTCATAGATTCTATATAGTTTCATTGTTTGACAGCACAATCATCAGTGTATTTTGGATTCATGTCAATTTGTGTTTTCAGATATTTAACCACTTGAACGCCAATACTTAATAAACTTGACCTTTCACTCTGTACTTAGTCTACACCAAAGCTCTTGGCCAAAAATAGCTGATCTACAAGCTCGAGCTTGTAGATCTGCTATGTTTGGCTAAAGTTCTCAAAATATGGACGCTAGGGTTCAAGTGGTTAATATAAAAAAGGAGAAAAAAAGGTTTCTATCACTCAAAGATTTGGAGGACCCCCTGTAGTAACTCTGGGGACCCCCTAGGGGTCCCGGACCCCCTGTTGAAGACCCCTGACTTAAAGTGTTAGTTCGGACTTTTAGA
The DNA here is from genome assembly GCF_963921795.1 of Nannobrachium achirus. Lineage (NCBI taxonomy): Eukaryota > Metazoa > Chordata > Actinopteri > Myctophiformes > Myctophidae > Nannobrachium > Nannobrachium achirus. Next base: position 25,776,925 of record NC_137821.1, read on the forward strand.
CCTAAAGCTCAAGGAAATACTTGGCCTTAACCGATTTCGTGCCGCCGACATGAAAGGGTTAATTGTCCAGGGTGCCGGTCGCTTTCTCCGTCCGCGGCCAGTCTCTTATTTTGAAGGCCCGGAAGTAGATCGAGCTCACAATTCCCACTTGACGATGTTCAAGATTCATCCGTGACTTAGTTCCGGTCCCCAGCGTAAACAATGATCTAAGATGGATGCCTCCATGGTTTTGCTATTTTAGCGAGAATCCATTGCCATCCTTGGCATCAAAAGTGTTTTTTTGGAGAAAATGGACTGTAAAGATGAGAAAGACCGTTGGTTTCTATGGGATGGGATCACTATTGTGTGCACGTGGATGCGCGATGATGATGAATCGGCGACTTCACCCGTGCCAGGGTTATTCACCGGACCGAAGGTAACCAGCGCCACATTTACTGTATATACAGTACAGTATATTTCGCGAGTCATCCCGCGATCAGCACTGTAGACACCTTTTAATAGTCATAGTTATATAAGGTTAATCTTGAGCACCTTGTTTTGGTACACTGCAGCGTAACCTTGCGCAGCCAGGCTTTTATGGCTGCAGCAGCGCAGTGATACTACATACAAAAAATCAAACCCAAGTTTGAAGTGAGCGGTGGTGCGTGTGTGTGTGTGTGTGTGTGTGTGTGTGTGTGTGTGTGTGTGTGTGTGTGTGTGTGTGTGTGTGTGTGTGTGTGTGTGTGTGTGTGTGTGTGTGTGTGTGTGTGTGTGTGTGTGTGTGTGTGTGTGTGTGTGTGTGTGTGTGTGTGAGAGGGGGGGTGCCTGTGTGCGTGTGTGAGAGAGTGTGAGCCATACTTGCTCACTCAGGCTGCCACTGGTATTGCAGTTGATGCTCAGGGCAGGCTAGACTCAACAGCACCTCTCTCTGGTCACCCAGAGGTACTTTGGCTACATACACTTCAGGCTACATACAGACACACATACATACATATACATACATACACGGATACACACACGGCCACGCTATGGAGACGGTGTGACCACCGCTCAAAAATAGTGACAGAGGGGTCAAACTTGAACGAAAGTAGCGCTATATAGTAGAAATATGTCAACAATACAAATGAGGGCAGTTTTGTGGATTAGTTTATTATTAAAAATGGGGCCGGACAAATCACTGGAACTAATTCTTATTCAGCAGAAAATGACCACAGCTCTGTCTGTCCCCAGGACTCTGGCAACCATGGCAGCAAGTATTTCCTACAGCTTTAGGTCTAAAATCCGAACACTTTAAGCCACAGTATTGTTTGGACAAAGCAATGGAAAGGCGTAACGGTCCATAAGTGTTACATAAGTCTTTGTGTAACACTTACTACTTTAGCCTTCACATTCATCATAAGTTAACACATTTTCACCGACGCAACTTTCATGCATTCTCTCCCCACTCACTGCTACAATATGTTAACAAGGAGGTGGCAACGGGGCGGCTAGATAAAGTTAGAGGAGGTGACATGGAGATATGGATAACACTATATATGGAGATAGTCCAGTCCATCATGTCATATGGGACTACCGTCATAGACAGTAGCCATTGTTAGGCCGGAGTCAATGGCTGGAGTCAACCTGTTTGGCCTAAAACATGGAGATGTGGAGAACACTATTTATGGAGAAAGTCCATTCCATCATGTCATATGGGACTACCGTCATAGACGGAAGCTGTGTTAAGAACGTTTCGTTGTCAAGCTCAACGTTGGGCATTTGGACCTATACATAGAGACATGGAGCGTGTGGAGAACACTATATATGGAGATAGTCCAGTCCATCATGTCATATGGGACTACCGTCATAGACAGTAGCCATTGTTAGGCCGGAGTCAATGGCTGTCTGTCTGACTGTCTGTACAGGAAGTGATGTCACATGACATACTTTGTATGCCCATATATGAGTCATTCTGTACCACATCTCCATGTTTAGGCAAACTCCACACAGAAAGGCCCTATCGCCAACCCCACCTAGGGTGTGAGCGATAGGGCCTTTCTGTGTGGAGTTTGCATGTTCTCCCCGTGTCTCCTAGGGTTGATACCCTCACAAAAACATGAACAAACTAGAATCGTCAGAGAAACGCTGTGGTTGGCCAGATGTTCAATAATTGGCGAGGTCGCATGTCACCCTGAGGTCGCATATCACCCTCAGGTCTCTTACTAGTAGTATGCCATTGCCTACAAGAGAGAGCTGAACTTAAGTGAAACACCTTTCACTTGAAAGTGACTGGTTCTGTGAAGCCTTGAGACTGTTTTATATAACTTATTTTAGTTAATTGTGTAGTAAACAAATTATGGAAGTAATAGTGATAGACTATGTTTTTCTTATAGGCAACATTTCGCCAATCAGATTCGACTATACTATAAATTCTTAGTCGGGGACAGGCCTAATCACAGGTTTACAAATGTAAAGAAGTGGGTGAAATTATTTTTCTGCAAGCTCCGTAATTTTTGTTGCTCTCAGGAAGAAGAAAAGAAGGCGGCAGGGAGGGCAAAAACGGTAAAGGTTTGGATTTGATTTAAAGCTTGCCGTAACATACTTTTAGGTAAATTCCTCATTTTAGATCCACAAGGAAAAGTAACTCTTATATGTAGCCTGTAGGGGTAGCCATCACGCACCTGTAGCATCAGCCAGCCTCTCACTGCTAGCCGTACACATGTTTTACAAAGCAAATTAGCATAGCATTTAAAGCTGGTCCCTTTGACGGTCTCGGGGTCCGCTCAATATGCCGACGGGCCGTTGCAGGCCCGTCGATAGGGGGGGGTAAAGGGTACTCTTTACCCCGTTCCGGGAGTGGGGGGGCCCCGTGGGTGGGGCGGGCCGGGCCCCCTCCCTCCGGCCCGGGCCTTTGGAGGGCGCACTTACACTGTCAGTTACGGTAGGCAGGAATCTTGGAATCTCATTGGGTCAAGATGGCCCACATGACATTTATCTCCTTCGCTATTCGCTCTCATACTAGGACATGCTTTGTTTGCGGAAGAAGCTACAGTGCCGACTGCCGACTCCGAGACAAGTTTGAGTGAACATTAATTTATTGGAAACATATGGATTAACACATGGCGAGGACGAGGAGTTTGCGGGTCGGTAGAAAGAGTTTCAACAATGCGGTGAGCACCTTATATATTGCATAATTGTACATGTTTGGAGCGGCAGTTCAGCGACATCTCTCTCTCTCTTTCTCACTCTCTCTCTCTCTCTCTCCCTCCCAGAGAGACGCAAGCGAAGCGAAGTTGCACAAAATAAGTTATACAGTACATATTTCCTTTTAATATTAACCTGAGTAAAATAAGCTAAAATAAGGCTTTGAAATAGGGCACAGTTTAAGTTGCACGTGGACGATGGACAGTCAAATCTGTATTATTAGTTAGAGTATGTTACAGACACTTTGAAACAAGAGGGCACTTGTGTGAGTAAAGTTGGCTAAGTTGTCCAGCCACTGCACACCTATTTGAAGATGGAAAAAAATGGACTGGGCTGTTCCATCCAGAAAGATGAAACACGTTATCATGTGGACAGAGGACACGTTAAAATGTCACCGTGGCTTGAGTGGAATATATCCGAGGAGGCACAAATGCTTATCAACTGAATTGTCCCAAACAGCTGTCCTAAACCAGATGCAGGGACGCCTTTATCTATTACAGTAGCTTGTGAGTAGCCTAAGCCTATATACTTTATTACCTTATGTCAGCTGAAAGCTGAGCCATATTTTGAAGGATTAATCTGAAATACATATTTATGTGCAGCAGGCTATATGCTTTGTTTCTTATTATGAAGGAAATGTGTTCTCAAAGTAATGCAATGTTCAGGTTATTGAGCAACCATTTACGCACGCCGATGCGCAAATGGTAACATGGTTAATTAATGTATTTGTGCAAGATGGCCCTAACATTTGTGTACATACTTATGTTCAAACAGTACAATCCAACATGTACCGATGTCTCTGGTTCACATTGGCACATTACACAGACCTGCTTGTCATTAATGCATACAAATATCTATGACCGATATTTTTATCAGATGTCCGGTAAATTTTAACCATGCCAGTTACAGTGATCAACAGTTTAAAACCCAGTTTAAAACCCTAGCACAATCTCTGAACGGTTATGCCGCCATGTAGAACCACTTTTAACCATTTTTTTACTTTGAAAATGAGTAATTTCCTGTGAAATACACGTTATTTCGGCCCGCGCTGCGCGCGGGCCAAAACACGAATACGGGCACGCGTGGAGGGGGGCCCGCGTGGAGGGGGGCCCCGGCCAGCTCTTTGATATTGACCCCCTTGCCAAAAATACTCTCGACGGCCCTGGCCGTTGTTCCGACTAGCGTCTGCAGGTTAGTTACTCGTCACGGTTACTGAGGTTAGGGTTAGAGTTAGTTTTAGTGTCAGAATACCGGCCCGTCAGCATATTGATGCGGACCCGACGGTCTCTACTTAGGTCCATCGCTCTCTCTCTCTCGCTCGCTCTCTCTCGCTCTCTCTCGCTCTCTCTCTCTCCCCCTAAAAGAAAAAACACCCTCTCACATGTCAGAGTTAAAATTGAGGATTTGATTCTCCACGCAGCATCAGAGCGACGCTAAAATGAAGACGCCACGGTTACATTAAGAGACATTCCACCGGGGGCCGGGGACGAGGCCGCATCGGTGCTTTGAGGAACGGCGGAGCGCGCCACAGCGAGGCCCCAGAGGGCCCGGCCACTGTCTGATGTTGATTTAGCTTCAGAGTGCTTCTTATTCCCGCACACCACCGCTGAATCTAGTTAAGCTGTGTTGAATTAATTTGGCAGGCTTCTATCACAAAAAAATGAAAGAATAAAGCGGGGAGAGAGCGCAAGAAAAAAAAAAAAAACACAAAAAAAAAAAATCTTCAGAAGTAGGAAGAGGATCGGGTGAAAAAATAACGGACGGTGATTTATAAAGCCATCAAAATTCAACGTGCTCCATCGAGGAAGAAAAAAGAAAATTATTTATTTATGAGATTCAACATACTGTATCAGGCGAGGTAGATATTCTTCTTATTTGTGCTTTGGAGGAGAAGAGGAAAAGATATCTAGCAGCGTGCACTCTGTTTGGCCCTCCCTCCCAGCTGAAACCACTTTAGGTAATTGTCCTGGTTTGTTCAGAACATGTTCAGACATTCAAGAGGAGCACCAACGCCGTTCCTCTTCCGTCTGTACCAGTGGTGTAAAGTAACTAAAGTACATTTACTCAAATACTGTTCTTAAGTACGATTTTGAGGTACTTTTACTTCTACTCCACTACATCTCAGAGGAAAATATTGTACTTTTACTCCACTACAATCATTTGACAACTTAGTTGTTAGTTACTAGTTACTTCGTAGATAATGATGATTACAAAATATACACTAACCACTCAATCCCTATATATTTCGACCATTCTAATATAGCCAATCTACAAGCTCACAATGCGTCGCATAAGATTTTTTAGACATTTTCTACCTTTCTTCTATCTTTCTGTCTACCTTTGAAAACTTGTGAAATGGGAGATTCTGCAAAATTAGTACTTTCTACTTTTGGTACTTTAAGAAGTACACTTTGATGCCAATACTTTCGTACTTTTACTCAAGTAAATGTATAAATCCCAACTCTTATTTGTAACAGAGTATTTCTATATCGCATTATTGATACTTTTACTCAAGTAAAACCGAGTACTTTTACCACCACTGGTCTGTACTGTCAGCAAAGCACGCTTGTCAAACCATGTCTCTGACGTGGAGAACATGACTAGCTAGCTGTGTCGGTGTATCAGGCGGCCGTGCAATTAACAATTTTGACACTCGCCGCATGCGTCGATCTCCCAAGTTCGATACCTCAAAGGTCACGGGTCACAGCTTCAACCTATATAGCGCCATGCTAATAGACAATTGGCTCGCACCACTGTCCACAGACAAGTCCCAACATCATGTTTTTCTGAGTGAGGTCAGAGGTTTTGACTTGTGGCTGGAGTGGGGAGTCGTTGGCTTGCATATCAATGGGTGCAGGAACACGGCATCTTCCCATATCTCAGCAAACTGTACGGAGAGAGTCTGCGAGACGTCAATGTACTTTACCTGATTGTGTACACACACAAGAAGGCTGACCTTATTTGCCCATGGTAGTTAATGATACTTATGTTAATGGTAATGGGACGTTAGGGAAAGGACAGGCAGGCTGTTTGACATTCAAATGTTTTCGCTGCTCTGAATGACACAATTTACATTCAGCGCGGCCATCCTGTACTCGAGATTCCCAGTTAACGTACAGCTGCCTTATGTTTTTGATATGCAGTATTCTTCTTATTAAAGAGTTCGCCTATAAAATACTGCATATTATTCGGAAAACTGACTATATATATATTAGGGGTGTAACGATATAGTAACTGTATCGAAATATCGTTTTTAACTTAAAAAAAAAGAAGTATATTGAAATGAAAATAGCTAAAATCATATCGTATCGTTTTATTTTGTATCGTATCGAATCGGCAGTGCAAAGAATCGATTGTATCGATACTACCTACTTGTCCATTGTATTTAGCATTTTTAAGAAGAAAATTTTAAGGGAAGGGTTTAATTACTTTTCCTTTCCATATAGCTACACTGGTCGATCGATAAATGTGTGTAATCTCTGGGTTCATGTCAAGGTGCAGGTTTGTCAAAATACAATGTCCATGTATTTGGCAGATAATCACTGTGTTTACTTATTTATGTCCATAATAATACATGTTTTCCCCTTAAAAACCTGCACTAGCCACACCATTTACACAGATTTAATGTCTTTGCTAAATAGTTACTATATCGATTTTAAATCATTGAATCGTATCGTATCGCCATGAATGAACCAATATCGTCCCATGTATCGTATCGTCAACCATGTATCGTGATATGTATCGAATCGCTATTAAAATGTATTGTTACACCCCTAATATATATATATATATATATATATATATATATATATATATATATATATATATCGTCGTTGTCGGGCAGAAACCTCGTATCTCTAAGTTTCAATTGTGTATGTTTTTTCGTAAAGTAAAGCGCTGCTTCATCATACCAGACTGTCGCACATAACTAGTGAAAATAGCAGATCTACAAGCACACAACGCCTCGCAGTGCAAGGCGTTGTGTGCTTGTAGATCGGCTGTTTTCACTAGTTTAAATAATTTAAAAAAAATGAAAAATACAAAACGAACGGTTTTGGACATAGGAGGTTTCTGCCTGACAGCGACTATATATATGGGGGAACACAATGCTCTACACAATAAAGTACCCTCAGGCTAAGTCATGGATCACACACGTTCCCCAGTGCCCGGTAGATTCAGCACAATCTATAGTCACCGTACCGCCTCCTCCCATTCGGCCTCCTCCTTTAAGGCTGCTTGTGCGTGCATATCCTTTCTATGGCCTGCTTGCGTCAGTGAACTCGGGGCGCTAGCTGCATTTAATTGCTCTTAATGTACAATGTGTTGTCATTCCCCAGGCCAGTGCTGCATGCACGGCTGCCTGTGCCAGACATTTGCACCAGCGAACCTTCACAATGCCACCCCGTCACAGATGCTGTACCCAACCTCTGTAACCTCTAGAGGACGGGCTTGAACTGGGGCCTCCTGTGGAACGTCCTCAGTCGTGTGTGTCTCACGAACCAATCACACAATTTGTCAGGTTAATGAATTGCTCTGTGTAAGACGAGCCGGGACTTTTATCAGTGGTTTTTTGAACACCTAATTACCCGTAAGACTCCCTAAATCGTGAGATGAAGTGACCGCCAGGTCGCATCCACAAACTTCAGAAGGCAATGGTAGCCAAGCAGGAGGGAATATGGGAAATGGGACAGATCCATTTTGATGACATGACTTGCGTGATTTTAGGGCAAAAATCGGCCTGATGGTGGTGCTATAGAAGAGCGCCATGTGAGAAATGAGGGGTTGAGGTTGTGGGGTGCCATCCAAGGAGTGTGTGTGCAAAGTTTGGCATGGATAGGGGCAACGGTGTCGGCGATAAGAATAGGGCAAAAGTGTGACATGACGTGTGACGGACAGACAGACAGACAGACAGCCGGTGGAGCTTTTCATAGTAACTTGCCTGACGGTCGCAATTATTGGCCAATACAACAAAAATAAAGATATAAGCTAGTGGGGATCCGGATGGTGAAGGGGTGGTGGGTTCACTTCACTTGCATTGGAGGAGATAACAGCCATGTCTGCAACCTCCTGCAAGATCAAACTGTGAGGGTTAGCAATGACAAGGACTACATGAGGGAATGGGAATAATGACTAAATTGGGGGGGAAAGGAAAATAATAATTGGGGGGGAGGGGAAGCTATCATATCTGTATCGTGATAGTTGAGTTTAAATTGAGCCTTTATACTGTAGGTCAATGCTTCAACACACTCCAACGATAGGCTCCGCCCACTGCCCAAAGACAGCTCCATCACAATGACTTCCCCAATGGGGGTCGGAGGTCACGAGCTCTCACAGCTTGCCCCAAGCTGCAGCTGAGCGCCCTCATTTCCCCCAGCGGATGACACACACACGCGCACACACACACACACACACACACACACACACACACACACACACACACACAGACACAGACACACACACACACACACACACACACACACACACACACAGCTCCCCCACGAGAAAACAAATTGGCCGCCCAATGACTCCTGTCACTTTGAGCGCTCTTTAAAAGCTCAAATGATTGGCTGAACCTTTATGGGTGCCGAGTTCCCGCTCCCTGAGCTGGGACCCATTCTGGTGACTCACAAGTGATTTGGGATGTCTTTATCATTCAGGTCTGAGTAGAGGGTGGTCGACTACATTGCGTGCGCAGACTGCGCACGTGTGTTAGAGATGGGACGATACGAACGTTTCATATCACGATTATCGCGTTTACGATATTATCACGAAAATCAAAATGCATTATCCTGGGGCGGAATATTTGCCAAAAAATAGCCGAGCTCACAACGCTTGTAGATCGGCTATTTTTTGGCAAAGACAGTTGATTGAGAGTGAAAAAAAGACTGTTAACTCTCCCCACGCTTCGAACGATAACGCTCGCCCCATTTTTTACAGAACGTCGATGCCAATACGGCGCTCGTTCGGTTCGTTCGTCTGATGACTGTAAGCTGATGAAGGGTCGCGCGGCCGTTTACTGTAAACACATTTTCCGCTGTGATGGTGTAAAAAATCCATTATGCGTTAGATCAACGGAGAACAATTCACTTCCTTGTTGATTTCCTCTGGCCCGGAGGCTCTGTAGCCAGTGACTGCTCTGAATGTACGGCAACACATAGCAGGACAATTCACATTCATTCTCGCATGACGCCGCCCTCTGCTGCCTGGCAGACCAAAGTGCACTATTGCACAACCAAAAAAAATAAAAAAAAATAAATAAATGTCTGTCTGTCTATCTACTATAACGTCGCAAAGGTAAGCCGCTTTTTGATGGCGCCAGACCCAATAAATAAATAAATAATCTGGCAGTAGGAGAGTTAAGTACGTATATTATAAGTACCTTTTACCAATTATAGAGGGTTTAAATGGCACCGGATATGCAGCTCGGCAAATAAAAGGTGAATTGATCCCAGTGCATGACGGAGGACGATATCACGATAAATTAAATCTCCACGATACGATTATCGTGAGTGTTTTTTATCACGATAATATCGCGTATTGTCCCATCCCTAGCGCGTGTGCGTACAGGCGTGCGTGTGTGCGAGCGTGCGTGCGTGTAAGAGGTAGAGAGAGCCACGGCATGAAATGAAACATCTGTCTTCCTCCTCCTGCTCGGCTCCGGGGCATAAGTAGACATTTATGGCGAGCGGGCAAAGCAACGGTTACGTTTGTCATGTAAGTTACAAGATCTGCACGATATAGTCATTACTTTCGTGTCTCATTACCCCCCTTCCCCTGTGTGCGGACGGACAACACACACACACACACACGCACACACATGCGTACAGATACAGACTCACGTGCGCTCAGTCCCTTAACCCCTACCCGTCACATCACAAGCTATACGCGGTGGAGTTCCTGTAAACACACACAGGAAATAAGCCACAATCATCTGACCAGTAATGCATACACGCAACCGCAATACCTGATTCATTATGACAAGATGAAATCATGTGTCGTCGTCCCCCCTCCTCCCCCTTTTTTTCCCCCCTCTCCCTCCTCATCCTACATCTCGCTGCACAAATAATAAGTCAATTTGTTGGCTCTGTCAATCCTGGGGGGACCTTTTTTTGAATGTGTCACGTCAGTGGTAATTGCCATAGGCATATGAAGCCCCCGCCTCCCCCCCCCCCCCCCACCACCCCCTGTGCTCGACAGACTCCCCTCCCCCCAACCACCCACCCGCTGGCTATGACACTAAGTGCACCCCAGCGTTCCTCTCCACACGGTTCCTCTGAGGATGCATTCTAAACAGGCCTTTGACAAGACGACTTCTGTTGGGGACCCTCGGTGATCAGGCTCCCGTTTCATATCGCGGCAGGCAGGCGTTCCTGTGTCAGTAAACGGAGAAGGGAAAGAAAGACAGAAAGAAAGAAAGAAAGAAAAAAAAAAAAGAAGTCTCCTGTTATCTGATCGGTTTTGAGTTTGCACGAGAAATATGAGAGACTGAAGGGCTTTCCAGGGCAAGGTTGTGTTGGACCAAAGTTTTCAGACGTAGGAGGGGAGGAAAAAATCTCTGAAAGGGGGGAGAGTACATGGGTACGGGCACGAGTCAGGGAGTGTGGCGTGGGCGGGGGGCGGGCGGGGGGGTTTGGTGGAGTGGTTCGGGGGGGGGGGGGGGGGGCTGAGTTTTGGCACGGTGCGGCTCATGTGCCCCAGACTTCCCCAATGGTCACAATACAGAGGACTTTCTTCACAATTTAATTAAAACATGGAGGGAGGTGGATTGCACCGGAGGCCCAATGCCCTTAATGACGCACTGTAAGGTCAACAGAGAACTCTGGCACAACTGCTGCAGCGGAGGAGGCTGTCTGCTCTGTTAATATCCTGGGTGTTAATATAACCCTTTACACGGGTTTAAGGACCTCAAGGAGAACCACATTTCTTACACCAAACAGTGAAATTAGCATTGTGCCTGCTGTGTGGATGTGGCCAGAGTGAGAATAGAAGGGGGGGGAGGGGGAAGAAAGAATATCCAGTGCTTTTCATGGCTTAGTTCATGCCACACTTACACCACTCGAAATGGCTGCGTCTTGTGTATATGGGACAGTGGGTGAGGAAAACGAACAATGTAGACAAAACAACATGAAGAAAATGGTAAAGGATAAAAAAAAGGGAATAGCCGCGCACTCTATGCATATATTTATTAGGACACAAAGAAGGAACCAACGTTTCGGACAGACAAGCTGCCTTCTTCAGGGTTATGGGCATCTTAAGCCGTGGCATCATTTTGTAGTCGGGTGCTAAGCAGATTTATTGTCAATATGGGCAGTGCTGTGTCCCTCGCTATTTCAACAGATCCGAGACAAAAATAAAGACTAAAGTATAATTCTGCCACTTTCCTGTCAACAAGAAAGAGAAGAAAAATGAGCTTATAGTAAAAAGATTCACGGGCGCTGGTGCCTCTTGGCACCAGACTTTCTCCTCCGCCTACAAAATGATGTCAGACTTAAAGGAGGCATACAGACCAAAATAGGACCCCCCCTGAATGAGAATGTTTCCACAGACGTTCTTACCTGGTTCGGTTGATATGTCTCATTTCTGCCCCTGTTCTGAGATCTGTAGAATAGTCCCCACTGCTAAAACGGGCGTATCACCTCTATCCAAAAGCGCACATTTTGGCCGCTTCCAAACAAAAAAATATTTTAGGAATCGTCCAGACATGCTTCCTACAGTCACCACACACAGTGTTTTAGCGAGACGCTCCGTGCATTGATGTAAACAAAGCAATGAGCACGGCCACTTCCTGCCCGCAGCATTGCTTTCCTTAGCCCTGGTAAACAGACTATTAACCCTTCACAGGCTACAACAGCGTGTCTGGTATGTCTAGGAAGCATGTCTGGACGATTCATAAAAAAATAATCTTTTGAAGCGGCCGAAATGTGCACTTTTGGATAGAGGTGATACGCCCGTTTCAGCAGTGGGGACTATTCTACAGATCTCAGAACAGGGGCAGAATTGAGGCATATCAACCTAACCAGGTAAGAAGGTCTGGGGAAACATTCTCATTCAGGGGGGGTCCTATTTTGGTCTGTATGCCTCCTTTAAGAGGCC